>NC_081383.1:3698689-3815681 GCF_030684315.1 Stegostoma tigrinum | reverse complement strand
CGCGCCTCGCTCTCTCGCTCTCTCCTCGCGCGCGCTCGCTCTCCGCTCGCTCTCTCGCGCGCGTCTCTCTCTCTCTCGCCTCTCTCGCTCTCTCACGCGCGCGCTCGCTCTCTCGCTCTCTCTCTCGCGCGCGCGCTCGCTCTCTCGCTCTCTCTCGCGCGCGCGCTCGCTCTCAGCTCTCTCTCGCGGCTCTCTCTCCGCGCGCGCGCTCGCTCGCTCGCTCTCTCGCGCGCGACGTCGCTCTCTCGCTCTCTCTCGCGCGCGGCTCGCTCTCTCGCTCTCTCTCGCGCGCGCTCGCATCTCTCGCTCTCCTCGCGCGCGCTCGCTCTCTCGCTCTCTCTCGCGCGCGCTCGCTCTCTCGCTCTCCCTCGCGCGCGCTCGCTCTCTCGCTCTCCCTCGCGCCGCGCTCGCTCTCTCGCTCTCCTCGCGCGCGCTCGCTCTCTCGCTCTCCCTCGCGCGCGTCGCTCTCTCGCTCTCCCTCGCGCGCGCTCGCTCTCTCGCTCTCCCTCGCGCGCGCTCGCTCTCTCGCTCTCCCTCGCGCGCGCTCGCTCTCTCGCTCTCCCTCGCGCGCGCTCGCTCTCTCGCTCTCCCTCGCGCGCGCTCGCTCTCTCGCTCTCCCTCGCGCGCGCTCGCTCTCTCGCTCTCCCTCGCGCGCTCTCGCTCGCGCGCTCGCTCTCTCCGCTCTCCCTCGCGCGCGCTCGCTCTCTCGCTCTCCCTCGCGCGCGCTCGCTCTCTCGCTCTCCCTCGCGCGCGCTCGCTCTCTCGCTCTCCTCGGCGCGCTCGCTCTCTCGCTCTCCTCGCGCGCGCTCGCTCTCGCTCTCCCTCGCGCGCGCTCTCGCTCTCCCTCGCGCGCGTCTCTCGCTCTCCCTCGCGCCTCTCTCTCGCTCTCCCTCGCGCGCGCTCGCGCTCTCGCTCCTCGCGGCGCGTCGCTCTCTCGCTCTCCCTCGCGCGCTCGCTCTCTCTCGCTCTCCCTCGCGCTCTCGCTCTCCCTCGCGCGCGCTCGCGCTCTCGCTCTCCCTCGCGCGCGCTCGCTCTCTCGCTCTCCCTCGCGGCTCTCTCGCTCTCCCTCGCGCTCTCTCGCTCTCCCTCGCGCTCTCTCGCTCTCCCTCGCGCTCTCTCGCTCTCCCTCGCGCTCTCTCGCTCTCCCTCGCGCTCTCTCGCTCTCCCTCGCGCTCTCTCGCTCTCCCTCGCGCGCGCTCGCTCTCTCGCTCTCCCTCGCGCGCGCTCGCTCTCTCGCTCTCCCTCGCGCGCGCTCGCTCTCTCGCTCTCCCTCGCGCGCGCTCGCTCTCTCGCTCTCCCTCGCGCGCGCTCGCTCTCTCGCTCTCCCTCGCGCGCGCTCGCTCTCTCGCTCTCCCTCGCGCGCGCTCGCTCTCTCGCTCTCCCTCGCGCGCGCTCGCTCTCTCGCTCTCCCTCGCGCGCGCTCGCTCTCTCGCTCTCCCTCGCGCGCGCTCGCTCTCTCGCTCTCCCTCGCGCGCGCTCGCTCTCTCGCTCTCCCTCGCGCGCGCTCGCTCTCTCGCTCTCCCTCGCGCTCTCTCGCTCTCTCGCTCTCCCTCGCGCGCGCTCGCTCTCCCTCGCGCGCGCTCGCTCTCCCTCGCGCGCGCTCGCTCTCTCGCTCTCCCTCGCGCGCGCTCGCTCTCTCGCTCTCCCTCGCGCGCGCTCGCTCTCTCGCTCTCCCTCGCGCGCGCTCGCTCTCTCGCTCTCCCTCGCGCGCGCTCGCTCTCTCGCTCTCCCTCGCGCGCGCTCGCTCTCTCGCTCTCCCTCGCGCGCGCTCGCTCTCTCGCTCTCCCTCGCGCGCGCTCGCTCTCTCGCTCTCCCTCGCGCGCGCTCGCTCTCTCGCTCTCGCTCTCTCGCTCTCCCTCGCGCTCTCTCGCTCTCCCTCGCGCTCTCTCGCTCTCCCTCGCGCTCTCTCGCTCTCCCTCGCGCTCTCTCGCTCTCCCTCGCGCTCTCTCGCTCTCCCTCGCGCTCTCTCGCTCTCCCTCGCGCTCTCTCGCTCTCCCTCTCGCTCTCCCTCGCGCGCGCTCGCTCTCCCTCGCGCGCGCTCGCTCTCCCTCGCGCGCGCTCGCTCTCCCTCGCGCGCGCGCGCTCTCCCTCGCGCGCGCTCGCTCTCTCTCGCGCGCGCTCGCTCTCTCGCTCTCTCTCGCGCGCGCTCGCTCTCTCGCTCTCTCTCGCGCGCGCTCGCTCTCTCGCTCTCTCTCGCGCGCGCTCGCTCTCTCGCTCTCTCTCGCGCGCGCTCGCGCTCTCGCTCTCTCTCGCGCGCGCTCGCTCTCTCGCTCTCTCTCGCGCGCGCTCGCTCTCTCTCGCGCGCGTGCTCGCTCTCTCGCTCTCTCTCGCGCGCGTGCTCGCTCTCCCCCCCCACCTCCTACCTACTAGTTTCATCCTGCCTCCTTGACCTGTCTGTCCTCCCTGGACTGACGTATCCCCACCTACACATACTTACTAAAACTGCAGCCATCTCTTTTCACACTTCTTGGTTTAAAACAGAATCTTCCTATTTTAGACCACTGTCTTCGAAAAAAGGAAAATAAAAAGATATGGCCTTCGCTCTTTCCAAATAAAACCCGGATAAGATTGCGTCCACACTGTGAAGAAATCTTCATTACTTAAGCTAGTTTATTATTTTGTGACATCATCAAATTTGCATTAAGAGAGTAAACAAATGGCATAAACAGGTGCACAGGCAACAGAACACATCTAAATCTGAATTTGTCACCATATTCAGAGGGAGAGCTAATACTGTGGAAAACGTAATGCAGACATACGGGCATACATGCGAACGCACAATTTAGGAGTACAAGTAGGCCATTCAATTTCTCACCCCTGTTTAGCCATTGGATAAGATCATATCTGATCTGATTTAGGTCTCAATTCCACCAGAACACAATTAAATCAGGCTAAATCTGCAGATAAATAAAGTTCAATTATCACTTAACTCCCTAAAGATAAAACTTGAGGTGATACACTGTGATCAGAAAAGTAAAACATCACCTGTACTTTAGAAAATGAGACCGAAAGGAGAACAAATATCAAGGGATCCAGGTGAGCGAAGCATTAAAGACAGCGCTCTAGATCAGTTGGCAATCTCAAAATCCCAACAAAATACTCAGATTAACAAATAGGAATACGAAATTCAACCATAATGAAGTTATGTAGTATTTTTACTGGCTTTTGGTAAGGCTGTAACTAGAATATTGTGTACAATCCTGGTCTTTAGACCAAGTACAAAAAGACTTGCAACATGATATCAGAACTGAAAACTTACAGGTATCACAACGATGAAGCTTTGTATTTTGCTACAGCTATCAGAAAAGGTATTTTCTTCAGATGGCTTTGTGATGATGTAATGGAAGCCATCAAAATTATGGAAGGATTGAAAAGGGTAGATGATAACGTTCCCTCTTGTAGAGTGCAAAATTCAATGGGAAAACAGGAGAAATATATTTCCTGAGAAGGTGGTCAGAATGTGGAACTTTCTGTTGCAAGCAGCTGAGGCAAATAACTTAAATGTTTTCAAGAGGAAACTTGAAGAGCTCCTGAGAGGAAAAAGAACAGCAGACGAAATTGAAAGGCAGAAATAAGGTAGACGTAAAGAAGAATGAAGTTGAGTTAGGACATTAGCTCAGACTAGATGGACTGTAGACTATATTTCTATTCTGTATTTATTGAAATTCATTATAGGAAAAATAAGAGTTAGGAAAGAAGTCAATTATATCAATCAGGCAAATAGAGTAAGAAATATGCAACACTGCCGGTGTCAGTTTTCTCAGATAGCTCACACTTAAAGGGGTTAACTGACATCATGGCATAAGTCATCAGAACTGTTCCTGGGAGTAGTTGCCAGCTTGGTTCTAGCAGTTCTAATTTTTTTGTTCTGTTCAACCAGCAGTAATGTCTATGCCCTCTCAGGTAAATCCTGATGTCTCAAGAGACTGCACACAACACAGATACTGTGTAAAGAACTCTTAAGTACTGTGTAACAAATCTAATTGGTTTATTAAGATTGAGCCTTCCTTCCATCAAAGATTTCACATGGGAATCTTTTCCACTTGTTATCAACAACTTAAATTAACATGAATAAAGACTGGTGCCAGTCAATCTACTGACGGCATTGCAATGATTGAGGTGGACATGACCATGAATAGGAGGCATGGTTAGTAAGCTTGCAGAAAAAACACCAAAATTGGTGGCACAGTTGAAAGTGAAAGCATTTCTAAAATTACAAAGGAATCTTGATCAAATTGGTCAATGGGCTGAAAAATGGCAGATGGAGTTCAATTCATATAAATGCGAGATATTGCATTTTGATACATCAAATGGGGCAGAACTTGTACAATTAATGGTAGGGCCTTAGGTAGTGTTGTCAAACAGACAGACCTAGGGGTTCAAGTACACACTACTTTGAGGTTTGTGTCAAATATAGACAGGACGTTTAAAAATGCATTTAGCACGCTTGCCTTCATTGCTCAGTCCTCTGAGTATTGGAGTTGGGAAGTCAGGTTGAGGTTCTGCAGGACGTTGGTGAGGCTTCTTCTGCAGGACGTTGGTGAGGCTTCTTCTGCAGGACGTTGGTGAGGCTGCTTCTGCAGGACGTTGGTGAGGCTGCTTCTGCAGGACGTTGGTGAGGCTGCTTCTGCAGGACGTTGGTGAGGCTGCTTCTGCAGGACGTTGGTGAGGCGGCTTCTGCAGGACGTTGGTGAGGCGGCTTCTGCAGGACGTTGGTGAGGCGGCTTCTGCAGGACGTTGGTGAGGCGGCTTCTGCAGGACGTTGGTGAGGCGGCTTCTGCAGGACGTTGGTGAGGCTTCTTCTACAGTGCTGTCTCCAGTTCTGGCCACCTTGTTATAGGAAGGATATTAGTAAACTAGATAGGGTTTAGAAAAGGCTTACCAGGATAATAATGAGTTATGAGGAAAGGCTGGATAGGCTGGGATTTTTTTTTCACTGGAACGTGGGAGGTTGAGAGGTGACCTGATAGAGGTTTATAAAATCAAGGAGAGTATAGATAGGGTTAATGGTAAGTATCTTTTCTCTAGGATTGGGGATTTCAATACTAGGGGCCATATTTTTAAGGTCAGAGGCGAGCGATTTAAAGAGGGCATGCGGGGCAATTTTTTTTCACACAGAGGGTGGGTCACTTGTGGAATGACATGGCTGAGGAAGTGGTGGGTGCAGGTACAGTTACAACATTTAAAAGATACTTTGATAAGTTCATGAATTGGAAAGATTTTGAAGGGCAAGAGCAGGCTGGTGGGACTAGTTTAGTTTCGGATTACATTTGGCATGGACTGGTTGGACCCAGGGGCTGTTTCCGTGCTGTATGACTTACACTCACCTTTACTGGCTCCATCCCTGCCTCTTTGACCTGTCTGTCTCCTCCACTATCTGCTCCTTTATCCATCTTCCAGCTCTCGCTCTCGCTGTATTTCAGAAACCCCCTCCCCCACTTCTGAAGAAGGATCCAGACTCCAAGTCATTGTCCTGCTCCTCTGCAGTTTGGCCTGCTGTGTTCATCCAGCTCTACACCTTGTTATCTCAGTTATCCATATAAGTGGCTATGCCACTGTGGTACTGCCTTTTTTATTCCTAATTTCCAAACTGAGTTTTGAAATAAAAACTTTACACTTGACAATAAAACAACTTGGCTCGCTCTACTTTATCCATTCTCTCCCTACTTGTGAAAATCTTAGCCCACCTCAATTTCCCTTTTGCAAGGAAAAGCTCACTTTAATTTTGGCTCCTGGAATTGTCCTTATTTGCCCCTGTGCAAGCTGAAAACAACCATTTCTTTCTCACATTTGGTAGTGACCTGCCCAGTCCTTAAGTGGTCACATCAGGTGCTAAAGTTCTCCAAGATCCCAACCGGATTTCTCAACTGACTTGACTGCTGTGAATTCACCTGGCATTCACCAAAGTGGCTAGATCAGGAATGAAGAGTGCTGAAATTGAGCCAATATTCCTGTCCTCTGTGTTACTGTGTATTATTTTTTAATCTTCAACTTGCAGTATTTGTTCGTGTGTTGAATTGCCTTGAACCTGGCCCGTAAAACAAGTCATTTTTCAAAAAAATATTTGCACAGTTCCATTTTTGCTTACTCATTGGTGAATTAGCGTTGGAGTTCTTAGCTCTCTGCCCACTGGGGTTCAAAGTTTAAATCTGGTTTCAAAGAAAAGGGGATCTATTTAAGCGTGAAATTCAGCATGGAGTAAGCAGTTGAGTAAGACATGGTAAGCATTTGCAACTATCCAAAGAGGCAAGAATCTCTTTGTAAATCTGTCTTAACTCTGAACGTTAAGTAATTTTGAAACGTTTCATACGATCAAAGTCAAATGGAAAGTGCTTTAACATTATGGATGTTACAGTCTTGTCACTGCACAATGAATAGCTCCATTACAACCAAACTTGCATCATGCCAAAAATTGAAAAATTACCACACAAGTGTTCTATTTGTGCAATGAATAAGAGTATACTAAAAGTCAAGTACCTGAATATCAGAGTGAGCACTCCCATTAGCTGTGAATTATGTAGTTGTCTTGTTTAATGCAGGCAGATACTGCAATTTAAGTGATTGGGGAATTTTTGCCTTCTCAGAGGTAATATATTTCCTATTGAACATTAAGCTAAAGCACCATCTCATCTTGCTTGGTGATCTGTTGGTGATTCCATGATACTGTTTGAACACCCTGGAAATTTTCTGGTGTCCTGGTTGATATGACTCCCTCGGCTAATGTGCCCCCTCTCTCAAAATAGGCAAATTAACCAGTTATTAATTTCTTTGAGTAATGGGGCCTGGCATATTTAGCAATCCAAACAATGATGCCATAACCATAACCATGGAGCATTATGTTTTGTGTTTTGACTTGAAGGGTCCAAACTCAAGATGTAAGTTTGCTCGCTGGGCTAGAAGGTTCGTTTTCAGACGTTTTGTCACCATTCTAGGTAATATCAGTGAGCTGCCGGTGAAGCGCTGGTGCTATGTCCCGCTTTCTAGAACAGGAAACATCAACAAACACATTGATTTGGAGCCCATCTACCACCCTCTGAGAAAAAGAACAGGAAATGACATCACCAACGCAGGAAATAACATCACCAACCCAAGGAAACCTAAACTGATAAATAGAAAGCGGGCATAACACCAGCGCTTCACCGGAGGCTCACTGATGATGTTACCTAGAATGGTGACAAAACATCTGAAAACAAACCTTCCAGCTCAGTGAGCAAACTTGCATCCTGAGCTACAAATCTTCTCAAAACTCGCTAGGGTCCAAACTCTCTCTATATAGGCAATTCTACAGCCACTTACTCGGGAAAAGTAGCTGAGGTTTTTTTCTCCTTCTTTCATGATTCTTGCCTCATTTACTTTCCCCCATGTTGACTGCAGTCAAAGAAACAAAGAAACCTACAGCACAGGAACAGGCACTTCGGCCCTCCAAGCCTGCGCCATTCAAGATCCTCTGTCTAACCTGTCATCTAATTTCTAAAGGTCTGTGTCCATTTGCTCCCTGCCCATCCATGTACCTGTCCAAATATATCTTAAGAGACACTATCGTGTCTGCGTCTACCACCTCCGCTGGCAACACGTTCGAAGCACCCACCACCCTCTGTGTAAAGAACTTTCCACGCATATCTCCCTTAAACTTTCCTCCTCTCACTTTGAACTCATGACCCCTAGTAATTGAGTCCCCCACTCTGGGGGGGGAAAAGCTTCTTGCTATCCACGCTGTCAATACCCCTCATGATTTTGTAGACCTCAATCAGGTCCCCCCTCAATCTCCGTCTTTCTAATGAAAATAATCCTAATCTATTCAACCTGTCTTCATAGCTAGCACCCTCCATACCAGGCAACATCCAGGTGAACTTCCTCTGCACCCTCTCCAAAGCATCCACATCCTTTTTGTAATGTGGCGACCAGAACTGCGCACAGTACTCCAAATGTGGCTGAACCAAAGTCCTATACAACTGCAACATGACCTGCCAACTCTTGTACTCAATACCCTGCCCAATGAAGGAAAGCATGCCATATGCCTTCTTGACCACCCTATTGGCCTGCGTTGTCACCTTCAGGGAACAATGGACCTGGACACCCAGATCTCTCTCTCGTTATCAATTTTCCCCAGGACTTTTCCATTTACTGTATAGTTTGCCCTTGAATTTGATCATCCAAAATGCATCACCTTGCATTTGGCCGGATTGAACTCCATCTGCCATTTATCTGCCCAACTCTCCAATCTATCTATATTCTGCTGTAATTTCTGACAGTCCCCTTCACTATCAGCTACTCCACCAATCTTTAGTGTCATCAGCAAACTTGCTGATCAGACCACCTGCACCTTCCTCCAGATCATTTACATATATCACAAACAACAGTGGTCCCAGCACAGATCCCTGTGGAACACCACTGGTTACAGGTCTCCAATTAGAGAAACTCCCTTCTCCTACTACCCTCTGTCTCCTGTTGCCCAGCCAGTTTTTTTATCCATCTAGCTAGCCCACCCTGGACCCCATGTGACTTCACTTTCTCTGTCAGCCTGCCATGGGGAACCTTATCAAACGCCTTACTGAAGTCCATGTATATGACATCTACAGCCTTCCCCTCGTCAATCAACTTTGTCACGTCCTCAAAGAATTCTATTAAGTTGGTAAGACGTGACCTTCCCTGTACAAAACCATGTTGCCTATCACTGATAAGCCCATTTTTTTCCAAAAGCTTAAGGGTCAAGGCTTAAGAGTCCAGCTTTTATAATGGGACAGGGCACCCTTATTTCTGTCTTGTAAGTTTGTATGAAGTATTGCATTGGTAAGCCCAGAACCAAAGGAAGCTTTGCCCCTCGGGCCAATACAGACAGTTTTCCGGTGTAATTGTTCATTTTAAAATTGACAGTTTAGTTGCATGAAAGAGCCTCCAGTTTACATTTTTATTTACAAAACATTGACTTGTCTTTTGAGTTGTAAGCCAAAATGCAGCAGTATCATTGACTTGGATTGCAGACTGACTGTTGAGCAATTTTCCAGTTCACTTGAGTGCTTTTAACTGCTGAACCAGCTGAAGTCAGGAGGTAATTGGTCTTCCCAAGCTGCTTTTACAATGAAGTCTAATTCATAGAAAACACAGTTTAACTGTTTTGTAAGACCCAGAAGAACAATCTGTGCCTTGCAGTCCCTTTGTTAGAATCAGTGGCCCCTGAAATGGGTGAGTAGGGGGTTCTGGTGGTTGCTAATTGACTGAATGAACCTGGATGCAGCGTATTGCTGCGCTGGCTGACCAAAAATGCAAGTATCTTGTAAAACTGGGTAATATAACTGTGGTAAGTGACACCTGGGTGAATTTTGATCACAGTGGGTGCTCTAAGAGTAACTTTACAGATTATTCTTCAGAATGGGCCTTGGGTTT
The DNA here is from genome assembly GCF_030684315.1 of Stegostoma tigrinum. Lineage (NCBI taxonomy): Eukaryota > Metazoa > Chordata > Chondrichthyes > Orectolobiformes > Stegostomatidae > Stegostoma > Stegostoma tigrinum. The sequence continues at coordinate 3,806,297 of NC_081383.1, read as the reverse complement.
TTACCTTTCGTTAAATATCTCCAAGGAAGTGGCTGTTGGTGTCAGGTAGTTTGCTTGATTGACTAGTTGATCTTTTCCAGGCTCTGTGTTTCCATACGTGGCCTTCACTCATACAAATATGTCACACTCCGAGCTCCCTCAATTTCCTGCCCTCACTCCTCAACTCATTTTGAAACCAAAATGAGTTTGGAAAGTGGGGCTACAACACTCCTCTAGACAAATTGGGAGGTGATGTTACTGGGACATGAAAAATGAATGTAACAAGAAATCTCAGCACCAATTAAACAGGAAAATAAGTTGATCATATTGAAACTTTGATAGCACAATGTGTTAACCAGTGCAGATGTTAAATGAAACTTGAACTTGGGAATTCTGTTTCCAATCACATTTTCCTTGACAGATCAGAGATGTTGAACATCCGTTTCTACCTTCTGTTAACTTTTCTATGAAAAGTTTGTATTTTCATAATTTTAGTGGAAGTTGTCTGTGTAAGGTTGTAATATAATTATACCTGTGGGTAGATTGCACCAATAAGAGAGCACCATTCTAGAATAAGAAATTTACTTTGGCATTTCTCCTTATAACTGTTCATAGAGGAGTGTAATGAAAATATAAACTATAATCAGCGTGTATGACTGTGAAATAGGATCTAAATTATGGCTATTACCCTGGTTCACTATCCCTCAGATAAATTTGCTTCATCTGAAGCTGGCAGCTTTATGTTGCTGCTCATCAGAAATCAACTGGGCCTTCATAAATCGTTGCAGCATTATTTGCATGCATTTCATTGATGTACATACCATATATGCTACATACATGCTAGAATGGAAAGTGGCCCAGGCACCTTTCTTCTAAGAAATGTACAAGTTCTTACTGCTGCTCTTTGTTCAAATATTGGATGCAGGTTACATTATAATTATCTTTGAGGATGTGGAACATTTCAGGAAATGAGGTTCAAATGACTGACTTCCTGTGCTCGTGAGCAATTTACAATCCCGCGCAGGCCGTTGGCTATTTATTGCTTGGGAGTTATCCTTCTCTAGATTTTAAGGCATTGAGAAGCATTAGTCTGTACTTTAGCATTTTGAACTTGTAAAAGTGATGTCTCGCAACTAGTTAATAGCAGGTAAAAGTGAATGTGCTGGCAGTACATGTAAGATTTGCCAAGAAATTTAGTGATTGGGTCATTTTCCACTGTAGCATAGTTAACATTTTCTACTGTTCCGTATGAACAGAAATGTAGATGCCAGGAAGTGTAATTCAAGGATGTGTCTGATTTCGAGAAGAACGTTGAATGGTTTGTAGCTATCATTTGAACATGCAGAATGCCTTGCAGCTCTCTAATTTTTCAGTGTTTAGTTTTGGAATGTTTTTATCATCTACAGCAAATGCTGTATAACAATTTTTTATTAAATTCTTGAACTTGTGTAGTTCAAATTTTGACTGTTTAATCACATGCAGTTATGTTCATTGAATAATTGCTAACTAAAATACAGACTGACAGCTTAAATGCAATGAATGATGCAAGTTCATCAACCTGAAAGATTGTCTGTTTGGTTCTTCACAGATCCTGCATGACCTACTGAATACTTAGAACATTTACTATTATTTTGTTTCCAATATCCAGAACCTACAGTATTTGCTTTAACATCATAAGGCATAGGAGTAGAATTAGGCTATCCAGTCTATTTCCCAGCCCCAATCTCCTGCCTTCTGTCCATAGCCTTTGATCCCCTTACTAATCAATTTGTCTTTGTCTTGGTAAGCTTCTTATGCTTTTAGCACATCATCCTTGTGTTCCTCTGGTGGTAAAACGCAGGAAAGTATCAAGTTTGGTGTCTTGGCAATAAGATTGGAAAAGCACAGTATAACTTGAATTGATAACAAATGCAGGGTGTGAAATTAGAGGGATCCAGATGTTCTAGTGTATGAGTTGTGAAGTTAGTATGCAAATGCAACAAGTGATAATGGAGGCTGATGAATGCTTTCATTTATTATGAGAGGAACTGCTCATTCAGCATGAGCATCGGTGAGACCGAAACTTAAATGCTGTGTGCAGTTTTCATCTCCTATTTAAGGTAAGATGTAAATGTGGTGGAGGTGGCCTCGGGGAAATTTACTGGATGGCTGAGGGAAGGCCTCACCTTGGTTTGACTGGCGTTTAGAAGAGTCAGGGTTGACTTGATTGAAATGTATGTGATCACAAACTGCCTTAACCAAGGTGGATGTGGAAATTGTGTTTCCTGTTGAGTGAATCCAGAACTAGCAGACGTTGTTTTAAAATTAAGGCCCATCCTTTCAGACCACAGAGGTTTATGAAGTTTTGGAACTCTGCTTCAGGAGGCAGGGCCATTAATATTTTTTAGATACGTCATTTCTTATTAGACAAGTGGTTCTAAGGTTATTGGAGATAGACGAGAATGCAGAATTCAAAACAAAGCTGATCATCTTTAGTGATGTAACTGATTTGAGGGGCCTGCTTCTGCTCCTAGTTCCATATGTTCCTCCACTGAGGTATTGTTTGGATAATATGAAGTGCTTGCTTATGGCATCCTGAATATTTTGCAAAAATGGGGGAAGTGGAGAGGCTGGGCAATATGATATTAATTCCTTAATTTTCTCCTAACTCTTGTGAATTTGTTGACTGAGTTATAGTTCTGTGATTGCTAGTTATTTTCTGGAACTGGTTGTAATTTGTTCTAGTGTTGACAGTGAATAACAGCAAGTTTCAGAACTGAGGAATCATAATGGAGTGAAGGCTACAGTAGTGTGGTTACTGCTCTTGCTCAACATCAAAATCCAACCCATGTACAGATTTTTTTTTTGTAATCCCACAGATCACTGCATTATGATTTGGAACTGGAAACTTGGATAATTTTTCATCCTTCCAGAGTTGTTGAGTCTGAAGTAGCATTCCTACACAGTGTAGGAACCAAGCATTGGATAGTAGTCCAAGTTGGGATTTTTCTGATACTTAAGTCTGTTACTTTCTGAAGGCAGATAATATATTTCGGAAGAATCTAAATGGAACTATTCACAATGGTGCACTGAAGGCATGAACTAGAGAGTGACAGCACAGGCTCTGCAGCTTCCACTCAATGAACTTCTCATCTTGGCCATACAGTTATGGAAAGGAGCAAGCAGAATTGAGACAGGTTTGGTTGATGTTCCTAGAGTCTGCACAGTAGTCAGTTCAGACTGGCAATTATGAATGTGACTTCTCCCTTCTCAGCTGCAGCTGCAGGTGCTGTGGTGTTGTAAAAGTTTGACAAAGGAAAAAATCCAGAGAAAATTAGAGAGGTGATTCAGTTTTTGAACAGGATGGGGGAAGCAGTTTTGTTTTGCAGAATTTTAACATCAATTTCAGGCAGAAAGACTTGCATATTTTTAGTGCCTTGAATGACTTGAATATCCCTGGGAATTGTACAGTGAATGATGTTCTTGATGATCTCTTTGTACCGTTGAAATGCAGGAGATGAGGCAGGTAATTTGTACACTGAGTTCCAAAACAGCAATGAACATGACCACATAATCTTTCTCCTTGGGAGATTGGTTGAGAAATGAATATTGGCCAGGACTCTGAGGAATCACTTTTTCTTTGAAATTGTAACTGTGGAATCTTTGAGAGCCATAAAGCATTGAAACAAACCCTTTGGTCCACCTAGCCCATGCCAACCATGCTTCCAACCAAACTAGTTTCAATTGCATGTGCTTGGCCCATTTCCTTCAAACCCTTGTTATTCACGTACTTATCTTAATTTCTTTTAAAAACTGTAGCTGTACTTGCATCCACCACTTCCTCTGGCAGTTCATTGTATGTATGAACTACACTTTTTATTAAAAAATAACTTGCCCTTCATGTCTTTTTTAAAATCTTTCCAACCTTAAAAGTAAACCCCCAAGTTTTGAACTCCCCTCCTTATGGAAAAGACCCTTGCTATTCACTTATCTATAACCTTCATGATTTTGTAAACTTCTATAAGGTTGGCCCTCGACCTGCTGTGCTCCATTGAAAATGTCCGAGCCTTTATCTATAACTCAAACCGTCTAATTCTGGCAACATCCTGGTAAATCTTTTCTGAAACCTCTCCAATTTAATGATATCTTTGCTATAACAAGGTGACCAGAACTGTACACAGTACTCCAGAAGAGGCCTCACCAACATCCTGTACAACCTTAACATGACATCCCAACTCGTATACTCAAAAGATCTGAGCAATAAAGGCAAGCATGCTAAACACCTTTTTAATCACCCTGTCGATTTGTGATGCAAATTTCAAAGAATTATGTACCTGAATCTGTAGGTCTCTGTTCTACAACACTCCCATTGCTGTACCATTAATAATACAAGTCCTTCCCTTGTTGATTTTACCAAAATGCAACAAATCACGTTCACAAAATGAAAGTCCATCTGCCACTCCTCAGCCCATTGACCAATTGATCAAGATTTCCTTGTAAACTTGGATAACCACCTTCACTGTCCACTATACCATCACTTTTGGCATCATCAAATTTACTAACCATGTCTTGTAAATTCTCGTCCAATTCATTTATGTAGATGACAAACAAAACTGGACCCTTTGGAACACCGCTGATCACAGGCTTCCAGTTTGGAAAAAAAACCCCCACAACCACCCTCCATCTTCTACTGTCAAGCCAATTTTGTATCCAATTGACCAGCTTTACCTGAATCCCATGGGATCTAACTTTTACTAATTAGTTTACCATGCAGCACCTTATCAAAAACTTTACTGAAGTGCATGTAAGCAACGTCTACCATTCTGCCCTTATCAATTTTTTTGGTTAGTTCTTCAAACTCCATTAAGTTTGAGGCGCTTCCATCTGAGAGAATAGATGGACATCTCAGATGTGGCATCTGAAATACATAAGTACAAACAAATGTTCCTTAGTTATTGCTTATCATATTACATTTTATAGATGTTACTTCAGAGACAATTATGGAAGCTCAAGAGTGGACACGACTTGCTTTTTGAATTTTTAAAAATGGAAGGAAAAGGGGTTTGATGGAGGATATTAAAATCCAGAAATTGATTAGAGAACATTTTTAAAAATAAAACTGAATGGAATCCCACAGGCCATAACTGGCCAATACACTACTACTAGGTAACAGGAAATAACATGGAGAAATACATCATTAACTTGCTCTGTTACGGTTTTTAAACTCATAGTACACAATAAGCAAAAGGATTTTATTTAAGGGCTTATAATTCACCTGTGAACTTGTCTGATTTTCTTCTCGATTTCAAGTGGTAGTTCTCTCTGCTGTCAGAATCAGTGTCTTCTCTTATTGTTTAGTATTGATCTACAATTCAAGATGGTACAATCCATATGTGAAACATCTAACACCCTACATCTTTCCATCCTTCTGCATTATTTAATCACAGCTTTTGATTTAGCTCACCCTTTGACTTTTTGTCATTCCATTATAATTGTGCAGCAAATTACTTTAAGTACAATAACAGATTCCGTCATGTTTCTTGTATCTGATTTTAATCTTCTCTGTCCTTGGTAGCTGTGCCTTCAGCTGCCCAAACCCCTAAAGTCTGGAATTCCATCTGTAAATGTCACATGACGTTTTGATTGGTGCAACGCTGTCCATGGTAGATACCGCTGTCTATGATAGCAATAAATCCATAAGCTTTGGACCCAAAAGTTGAAAGCTGCTTCTAGCTGATTATCTTTATCATGAGTACTATTCTTTATCTGTTTTAGTTTGCAAGACGTTCCCTTTAAATTGTTTAAACTTTTGTACATTGGACTATGCTTGCATGATGCTCTTGGATCTGTTTCCTACAAGTCACGTTTTATTTTGGGTGATTAGAGTGGCTCATGATGCCCTCTCTTGCTGGCGTACAATGCATTAAGCACTGATCATTGCTCCACATCACTAGTGATGTCTTTCCAACCTGAAATCTACCTGCTGTCTTCAGTAAACCAATTCTCATGCTGACAGTACAGTGTGGTACTGACGGTGTTCTGCACTGTCAGAGATGCCATCTTTGATTACCTGGAAGTCCCAGTCAGCTTTTTCTGATAGATATCAAAGCTTTTATGGTACTGTGAAGAGCTGGGGATTAATTTGCAAAACTTGTTTCATTCAGTGTCAGCATCAAAAGCAGATCATCTGGACAGTATAATTGACTCTAAACCACTTTGAGACATCCGGTGGCCATGAAAAGTGCTGGATAATGTTTTCCATTTAGTTATACTGATATTTCTGGAAGTTTTAAATCCTGCATTTGTTGTCATAGTGGCATGTGTGGCTTGGCAGTGTTGAGTATGAAGTCATTGTCACTTTAAGCTATTCACAGCAAATCACCCAGGAGTGAACTGTCTCCCAGCTACCCATGAGAAGTTACATATTTGGTAACTGAGTATTCTGTTTACTGTATGCAAATATGTCAATCTTCAATGGAATGAATGTCGTCTGTTAAGTTAACAGCATGTTTTTTTTTTCAGAATTTTTTTTTATAAACCCTTTTTCATGAGTTGGAATGGGATGCTGGTTGCAATCAGCTAGCTCTGAATAAATTAAAGATTGACCATCATGGGTCTCCTGCAGTGCCACAATGATGCCACCCGAAGGTTGCAGGAACAGCAACTCATATTCCGCTTGGGAACCCTGCAGCCCAATGGTATCAATGTGGACTTCACCAGCTTCAAAATCTCCCCTTCCCCCACCGCATCCCAAAACCAGCCCAGTTCGTCCCCTGCCCCCACTGCACCACACAACCAGCCCAGCTCTTCCCCTCCACCCACTGCATCCCAAAACCAGTCCAACCTGTCTCTGCTTCCCTAACCTGTTCTTCCTCCCACCCCAAGCCACACCTCCATCTCCTACCTACTAACCTCATCCCACCTCCTTGACCTGTCCATCTTCCCTGGACTGACCTATCCCCTCCCCACCTCCTCACCTGTACTCTCCTCTCCACCTATCTTCTTTACTCTCCATCTTCGGTCCACCTCCCCCTCTCTCCCTATTTATTCCAGTTCCCTCTCCCCATCCCCCTCTCTGATGAAGGGTCTAGGCCCGAAACGTCAGCTTTTGTGCTCCTGAGATGCTGCTGGGCCTGCTGTGTTCATCCAGCCTCACATTTCATTGTCTAAAGATTGATCTGATACCTTTTGGATATGTCAGTCAGTGTCACACTGCACACAGGGTTGTATTGCTACTGAGTCGACCTGAATTTGTTTCTACCCAGTTATTGGCAAGAATTACCTGAGAAGTCAAAATTCTTTGCCCAGATGACAGGTTTTGTATAAAATTACTTTGGAGTGAACGAGTCTAAAGCTGCATCGATGTAAGTTATTAACAGCAGATTTTGGGATAGTTTAAAGATAAATTGGCCTGAATGTTGTTTTTAACTGACTAATAATTTCTGGGCTCACGATTCTGTCTGATCTTTACAATAATTGATTGGGACATGGGGGCTGTTTGGTTATGTTGAGTGTTTTATTGGAAGGATTAAAGCTTACGATGTATCGGGGAAAATTAGAAGCTGTTCAGATTCCCACCTAACAAACTATGCCCATTTTGCCAAAGTGGTAGTTCTTTTATAAATTCCTTGTTGAACGTATAAACTGATATTTTTGAAAAATGTTGGCAGAAAACCAGATGTTAGGGATTTCGCTGAAACAGACCAATACAAAATTTCACATGCCTACTTTGAAACTGTGTACAAACTAAATGGTGGATTCAATTTCCCTGCATTTGCATTGTTTGTGGGAGAATATATCCTTCTTTACCATCATACAGTTGAAATACTAGTTGCTATGGGTCTTTTACCAGCAATTGAGGCACTTTTAGGTGATTGTTGAGAAGCAGATCAACAGCACCACCAACTTGTTAAACTTGAAAATTCATAAGTATGAGATCCTTCAAAATACTGCTCTATATATTCTAAATCTTCAAAGTCCCAGTCAGAATTGGTCCCCATGTTTCTTGATCTATGTTGCCTCACTGTGCAGTGACACTTTGGTTTTAAAATTCTCACCTTTTTGTGTTCGTATCCCCCATTGCTTTAACTTTTCTTGTCTCTATAACGCGTCCAGTCTGGCAACCTTCTGCTGTCTCATTTCAGAGAATAATAGGCTATTCACAGTGCAGAAAGAGGCTGTTTGGATCAATTGTGTCCGTGTTGAGTGTTTGCAAGTAGAGCTCAGATCCTATGCTTCCCCCCCCCCACCGCCTCCCCCGAAAAGCCCTTGAAGTTTTCTCTGCTCATGTGCCTATCCAGTCCCCTTGTTTTGAAAACTGTGAAGGAACTTACCTTTACCTCTGTGTTCCAAATCCTAACCGCTTGCTGCATACAAAGAGTTTCCTCATGTTTTTGTTGGTTGTCTTGTCTTGCCTTAAATTGGTTCCACTGATCTCAAACGTTCCCTGATGAGAACGGTTTCTCTCTTTCTATGATAGCTGGAAAACTGATTGTGAGCACCTCTCCAATCAACCTTCTCTTCTATTAGGTGGACAGGAAGCAGCTTGTGAACTTAGGATCTGGAGTTGGCCACCCAACTCATCAAGACTCTTCTGCCATTTAACTTAATCATGGCTGATCCTATGTTTCAATGCCATTCTCCTGCTCTCTTCCTATACCTATTCATACCTTTAATGCCTAGAGATCCGCTTATTGCTTTCTTAAATATATTCAATAATCTGGCTTGTGTGGTAGATGATAATTCCACATGTTTGTCACTGAGTTAAGAAATTTCTCCTCAGACTCTGAAATGGTCTACACTGTATGCTGAAATTGTGACCCCTTGTTCTAGATTGCCTACAAGGGGGAATTTGTCTTCCTCTATCAGTCTATCCAACCCTATCAGAATGTTATGTATTTATTGAGATCCCTCTAATTCCTTAAAACTCTAGTGAATGCATGCCCAGTGAACCCAGCCTCATCTGAGGACAAAACCTGTTTTCTCTGGAATTAGCTGGTAAACTTTGGGTGAACTCCCTCTATGGCAACAGTATCTTGGGTCACGAAGCCAAAACTGCACGTGCTACTCTAGATGTGGTTTTACCAAAGCCCTGTACAGCTGCAGCAAGACATTTGTGCTGCTGTGCTCAAATCCCCTTGGAACGAAAGTCAACGCCTCATTTTCCGCCTTAACCACTTGCACTGTCTGTATTCTTGTTTTCAGTGACTCGTGTACTTTTACCCAGGTACATTTTTCGATCAACATTTCCCAAACTCTGAACGTTTAAATAATATGTCATTGTTTTTCCTTGCACAATGGATATCTTCAGACTTAACCACCTTATATTGCATTTGCAATGTATTTGTGCGTCCAATATTAACTTCTTTAAAACCCCTCAAAGCCTCTCTTTGTTGTCACCACTCTCAATTCCACACAGTTTGTTGTCAGCGAGCTTAAAAATATTGCTTTAGGGTTCCCTTATCCAAATCATTGGTGTGTATCATGAATAGCTGGGGCCTAAGCACTGATCTCTGTAGTACTGTCCTCTCCGAAGGAAAAAACCCACTTATTGTTTGCTGTCTGCAAATCAATTCTCAATGCATGCCATGTTGTTACACTCAATCCTACACTCTTGAAGGTTGTACATGCCCCTCTCATGTAGGACTTAATCAAAAGCTGTCTGAAAATCCAAATACACCAAGTACACTTTCTCATTTATGAGTTAAACCTTAAGAAAAACTCCAGTAAGTTTGTCAAATATGATTACCCTTAATAAATTCAAGTTGAATTTGTCTAATTGTATTGATTTTTGAAATATCCTGTGTTGCATGTTTTATTGAAGACCCTAGTTTTTTAAAATCGGCTACAGATACTGAGCTGACTGGTTTGCAATTTTTTTTGTCCTTTTCCTTTTTGTATTAGTAAAGTTATATGTGCCACCATCCAATCTGCTAGAGCATTCTGCAGTCTACAGAATTTTGAATGATGACAGCCAATGGCTTTGCCATCTCCATGGCCAGCTAGTTTAACATCCGTTACCAGGATCTTGGGACTTTTCAGCCTTCAATTCCATTAATTTCTCAACATTTTTTAAACTAACAGTAATTTCTTTCAAATCCTCCTCCCAGTGGACTCGTGTTTCTGGGAAGTAATTTGTCATTATCTGTGATGTATCTTCAACGTTGTCAGTGAATTTGCACAGTTCTCTGGGGTAGGGAATGATGTACACGTGCTCCAACAGGGAGTCTTAACTACATAGTAATGTTTGTCATTTCCAGTAAAACAAACTGTTCATGGATATTGTGGTGTTGAAGAATCCAACAGACATTATCTCGGCTAATTATTCTGTATAAACATTTTGTTACTAAGTTTCTCAAGTACCTGGCATTAAATTAAGCTGTAAGATGACAATAGAGAAGCATGCTTATGAGTAGAATGTCAAACCTCGTGATCTGATCATGTATAGATTATTTTTATTTTTGGTCCTAGTTAATTCTACTCTTGTTACTACTTTACTGTTTTATGTGTCTTTTCAAGACTTTAGCATTCCCTTTCATGTAAGCTGCTCGTGCCTTCTCCTAGCCTCTTTTTATTCACTTTGTCTTCAGCTTAGGCCTCACTTGGCAAACACCTTTTTCTGCTTCATCTCACTTTCTGGCTGTCTAAACGTTGTCACTACTAGAGCTGGCCAGAGACTGGGAATTCTGCAATAAATAGCTAGCCACCTGATTGCCCAAAACCTGTCTACCATCTACTTGGCACATCAGATGCATGATGTAATATTTTATATTTAAGTAGCTGAATACAGCTCCAACAGCATTCAAAACTCAACATAGTCCTAGACAAGGTAGTGCACTCAGTTGACATTTCCTTCCTTCACCTTCAATGCTCACTCCCTTTATGATTAATACATGATGGCAGCAGGATGCATCATATGCATGTTGCAATGCAACAACTTGACTTCTATTGTAGCACCTACCTTTCCCAAGACCTGACCATCTAGAAGGATAAGAGGACCAAACGTATTGGAACATCATTTGCAGTTCTCTCTCCCACTCCCACACCATCTTGAGCTGAAACAATGTTCCTTTACTGTTACTGGATCAAAATTCTCTGTCCCTTCTTAAAAGCACTGTGGGTGTACCTACACCCCATGGCTTGCACTGCTTCAAGAAGGCTCCTTGCCATCACTGCTAATGATTGTAGAGCCAGGTGGATAATTCGAGTTGAGATACAAGTATCCGGTTTACTTCCACAGTTGTAAGATGTGCAAGTTATGTAGATTAGCCATGGTAAAATTGCCCATAATGTCCAGTGATGTGTAGGCTGGATGGTTTAGCCAGGGTTACCATGGCAGACTAGGGGAGTGGGTCTGGATGGGCTGCTGCTCGGAGGCGCATTGTGAACTCGGGCTGGCTGGCCTGCTCCCACACTGTAGGGATTCTGTGATTCTAAGTCACGATTTGACTGACAGAACTGGCTGCAGTGGGTGAACAGGCAATCCTGTTACTTTGAGCCTTTCTAACTGTATATCTGATTAATTGGAAAACAAACAGTGAATTGTCCTTGTGGCATAGTCTCAAACTGAACAAATTGGAAATCTGACTATAAAATTGGGTTATGGGCAGATTTCAGTTGTGTTTTTTTTTCCAAAGAACATAGATTATGCTCTTGTTGCACTAAACTTTTACATCTCCATTTTAACTGAACAAAGACTGTTTGGTGATATTTTTACGTTATTAGTTTTTGTTCCTGAATTTTATTGAACCTGTATATCTTGGTTACCTTCACCAGAACTGAATTTACATAATTCATGTAAAGTACATAATTCATGTAAAGTAAATAACAGATGCTGAAAAGGTTTAGCTCTATGGCCTTTTGATTTGTTACTGATTTGGATATTTGCTCATCAAGCATTAAGCTAAGTTTCAGCACAAACTAACTGACTTTGTTTGAACTGAATGGAAGGTTCTGACTTCCTTTAAAAAGAATTATATTCTGATGTCATGCTCTTTGGTCCAATGCATCTTTATTGGCGTATATGCGAGTCCATTATTGTGCTTTTGTGGATACCGGCTTTGATTCTTTTACTCGTGTCACTTACTTGCTGTCATTAATAAATGTTTCATGTTTTGAAAGGACAGCGAGCACTAACTTGGCAAAACATGTTAGGCTGGATAAAGCTTAGATGTTTCACCACCGCCTGTTTCCCAAATTAGGTCAACGTAGGAATGATGGAAGTCTCCATTCTGTCCTTAATATGGCAATTTTGTGGTGATTGACTTGTGCAGTTTTAATCAATTTTCTATTGGACTTGATTCACTGCCAAAAATTTGCATTCTGAGATTGTAGAATGTTGATGTGGGAAATACTAACTTGTGCTGGAAATGTGTTCACCTAAGTTGGAGAGTAAACAACTTAGGATCACAGTCTCAGGTCAGTGATTGGCCAAATTAGGTCCAAGGTGCGGATTTTTTCACTCAAAGGATTGTGAATTTAATAAAAAAAAAAGCTTGTGTAGCTCTGAATGCTCCGTCATTCGAGCAAATAGAAACGAGATGTTGATTACTCAGAAGAAGGGAGTTTCCGTTAGCCTTCCTAATTACTAGCTATAACCGTGCAGTAACTTTTGTGATACCTGTATCTGGGGGCCGGATCCTCCACGTGTTAGAGCTCTGCAACCTTTCACTATTTCGGTGTTTGACGGGAAGAATTAAAAAAAGCTATGTCACTTTTTCCCTCTAGATAGTCCATTTGCCGCATCTTTGCCCGCACCTTCAAACTATTGATATCCCTTGGTAGACCCCTTGGCCACTTTATATATTGCAACCAGTTTGTATAGTATTAATGGGATCTAATTTGTCAGTGATATTGCTGTCTTTTTGCACCCCATGTGGGTCTTTTGACTTGTTTTTCCTCCCTCACTTAATTTTGCAAATTAGTCAGGTCTAATTATCTCTCAGACGTTTATTGTATTTTACTTCTAAATTAGGCCTTCATGTTTCAAGAGGTCATGGCATAATGGTATTTATTGCTGGACTGTTAATCCAGGGAACCAGATAACATTTTAGGGAACTGGGTTTGAATCCTGCCATGGCAGAAGGTGGAATTTGAATTCAATAAAAATACCTGGAATTAAGAATCTAATGATGACCATGAAACCATTGTGGATTGTCAGAGAAACCCATCTGGTTCACTAATGTCCTTAGTGAAGGAAACTGCCTGGTCTGGCCTACATGTGACTCCAGACCCACAGCAATGTGGGTGACTCTGAACTGCCCTCTGGGCACTTAGGGATAGGCAATAAATGTCTATCCAGCAATGCCATCGTCCCATGAATGAAAAAAAAAATTCTCACTGCTGTCAAATTGTTCATTTGGCATTTGTTGTATTGCACAATTTGAGTTCGTATCTTGTAACCACCTCTATTAATGCTTCTGTCATGTAGATTGACAAACATAATGAGGAAGGATTCCTGTACCTGCTTTGTGAACTACTTTCCACTTCTACCCTTATCCTAATTGGATAATTAACATCTCTAGAATTTTATCATTCCTATATTTTGAGTGTCTCCTGTTTATTACTGTTTTCTCCCATTAAATTCCCAACTGTTTCCATCGCTACTGACTAATCTTGGTTTTTTGTATTTTCTGAAGTCCTACTATTAAAATATTTTATTGCTTTTGGAATTCGCCTTTTTTGACAGGACATTAACATCCTCTCTCTTCAATCCTTTGCAGAACAACTTCCACTTTTGCCAGACCTGGTGCTAATGCTCACTGAAGTGACATCCCTGTTCCTGGTAGCACATCTTGAGCCAGGCACTAATTTTAACTCATGACTAGGGATTAAGAATCATAAAATCATAGAATCCTGACAGTGTGGAAACGGGCCCTTCGGACCAATAATTCCACACCAACCCTTGGAGCATCCCAACCAGACCCATACCCCTATAACCCACCTAATGTGCACATTCATGAACACTACAAGCAATTTAGCACGGCCAAAACACCTAACCTGCACATTTTTGGACTGTGGGAGGAAACCGGAGCACCCGAAGGAATCCTGAGATTTTCAGCAAAGCAGTCCTTTCTGTTACAAAACATGCGTTGACCATACAGATTATCATTTGGTTCATTGTGGTTCATAAAGACCTACCCAACATACTCCCACTTTGCAGCTTTAGGTCTACAGCCTGACCCCACTATTATCAACTCTGATGAAAAGATTACTCCTGACCTTTTTTCTAATCCTGTCAGTTTAAATCTATGATCTCTGGTTATTGATCCTTCTGCTCATGGAAATAAGGTCTTCCTATCAGCCCAACCTAGGCTTAACATAATTTTATACATTACAATTAAATTTTGTAATAACCTCCATCTGCTCTGCTTGCACAACTATTCCAGCATATCCAATGTTTCCTCATTGTTAAAAATTGTGTACCATTCACAAGATTCCTTTTAGCATCTCATGCAATCACTTTCTACCTGTAAAGTGATGACAGGACTGTCGGTGGTACTATAGTTGTGACCTAATGTTTCATCTTGTTCTCAGAAAAGCTCTTTGTTTTTCTTCAGTGTCTGAACCAACAAAGAAAATGTTCTATGGGGCATCTTAGTCATCTGACCTACCTGTCCTCCTTGTATTTGTGAACATTCTCACAAAAGCTGTTTTTCTGCTCTGTGCTTCTGTCTAACTGGGAAGGAATTTAAAGCAATGAAGTTTTGAAATATAAACAAAATACTGGAATTGCTCAGGTCAGGCATCATACGTAGTGAGAGAAAGACACAGAGGGCTAACTTTACAAAAGTAACCTTTTTCTACTGCTAGGATGCTGATTAACTGGAAAAGTTCCAGAATCTGCTTCACCTAACTTCTAGGTTGGGAAGTGAACTCTAACGAACCAAGATAATCATCATGTTTCAGATATTATGTGCAAATGGTTAGAGAAACTGTTCAGATGAGACTGAGATGTTTTGAAAATTGAGACAGGATGCTAACTTCTGTGTGCATAGGAACAGGCAAGACTGGAGCGTGGATGGCAAGGCTATTGGTCTTTCCAAGGTGAAATTTGGAGGCATGGAATGAAATCACTAAACATTTTCATGTTGGTTCAGTATTCTGATGCTATTTTATACCATTTGCCTAAAGGTGGAGGTTTTTAGTTTCATTTTACAATAACCTGTTTCTGATATTGTTCTGCAGAATTTGCTAGGTTGTGATGTATTGATCTAGTTCCATGTCTGAAATTGTATTTGATATTGAACAGAGTTCAGGAGAAACTTCTTCACCCAGAGAGTGGTGGATATATGGAATGCTCTGCCCCAGAAGGCAGTGGAGGCCAAGTCTCTGGATACTTTCAAGAAAGAGATGGATAGAGCTCTTACAGATAGTGGAATGAAGGGTTGTGGGGATGAGGTAGGAACAGGATACCGATTGTGGATGATCAGTCATGATCATAACGAATGGTGGTGCTGGATCAAAGGGCCGAATGGCCTACTCCTGCACCTATTGTCTATTGAAGTAACTTTTTAATGAATTTAGTCTCTGAGTATCAATGTATCAAAGCTGAAAACTGACAAAAGTGTTGCATTGAGGAAAACTCAAGTTTCTCAATTCTATTTGGGGTTAATTTGCAACGAACTTAGTCCCCTGTGATTTATGTATTGCCATGCTGATTGATTCAAGCTTACGAGCAGAGAATAAAGCTTTTGTGATGAAGTCAGCTGCTAAGTGCATGAGCCATTATTATAGACATGAATTGGTTCTCTGCACTTTTAGCTGATCACACATGATCGTGAGGAATGGCACTACAGGCTCGAACGGCCAAATGGCTGCCACCTGCTCATATCTTTTGTGTTTCTGTGTCAGTGTATCAGTCCTGATGAAGGGTCCTGACCTGAAACGTCAGCTTCCCTGCTCCTGGGATGTTACCTGACCACCTGTGTTCCTCCAGCTCCATACCATTGACTTTGACTCCAGCATCTGCAATTCTTGCTATCTCAGAGCACCCTCGAACTTTGTGGGAAGTGATTGCTGTACCCCTATGTAGAAACAAGGAGCAGAAGTAATTCATTTGGCCCTTTTAACCTGATCCGCTATTCAGTATGATCACAGCTGGCCATCTACCTCAATATCATATTCCTGCTGACTTCCCATAACTCTTGATGGCCTTAAAAATCTAAAACTTTATCTGTCTCTCGAATATATTTAGTGACTTGACCTCAGCAACCTTCTGTAATCAAGAATTGTGCACATGCACTACCATTCACTACTGTTTGGATGAAGAAAGTTTTCCTCAATCTCAGTACTAAATGAGCTGTCCATATACTGCAACAGTGTCTCCTGGTTCTAGACTCCCAACTGGGGAAACATCCTCCCTGCAGAGAGTTTATCCAGCCCTTTTAGAATTTTATACATTTCAATCAGACCATCTCTTATCCTTATAAACTCGTGAATACAGGCCCAGTGAAACTCATCTCCCCTCAAAGGGCAGTTCTGCCTAACGTGGTATCAATTGAAATAACCTTTGCAAACTCTGTGTGGCAAGCATATCCTTAGGTTGGAGACCAAAACTGTGCGGTGCTTGGTGTGCCTACACCAAGGCCCTGTATAACTGCAGTAAGACATCACTACAACACAGTGAAGGCCATTATACCATTTACCTTCCTAATTGCTTATTACACTTCGCTCTCTACTTCGTGCAACTGCTAACAAGGTGATCCTATTTAGATCCAAACTTACCAATAAATCATCATTTAAATAGAGCTCTTTCTATTTCACACTGTAAAGTATAACTTCACATTGTCATGTTGTGCTGCGTCTATGTTTGCCCACTGATTCAACTTGACTAAATCACCTTGCAACCTCCTTGCATCTTGTTTACAGCTCTCAATCAAGCCCAGTTTTTATCATGAGGAAATTCAAAAACGTAGCATTCAATTCCTTGATCCAGGTCATTGAAATAAATCATGAATACCTGAGGCCCAAACACTGGTCCTTGGGGTACTCCACTAGTCAGAACTTGCCTCTTACAAAATGGTCTGTCCATTCCCACTCTGGTTCCTGTTTGTCAACCAATTGAGTCTGTAGCAATAGTTCCCCTACATCCCATGTGCTTGAAACTTCTCTCATGATACTCTTAGGGACCTTTTCAATGCTTTCTGAAAATCCAAATATACCTTATCCACTATTTCTCCCTTATCTATTCTTTGAGTTAGATTCTCAAAAAAACTGTAGATTTGTTAAGCATAATTTGCTTTTCAAAAACCCATGCTAGCTTTGTCTAATCCTGTTAATGCTTTCCAAATGTTATCACCATTCATTATAAAATGATCATATTCCCCAATGATGATGCTAACTAATTATAAGTTTGTTTCTGTTCTCGTCTTCTTAAATAGTGGGGCTACCTTTGTCGTGCAATCTGTAGGAGCCACTGCAGAGTTTGTAGAATTTGGCAGATGGCCACCAGCGCAAGCAATATTTCCTGAGGCCATTTCCTTTAATACTCTGAGATGTAAATTAGCAGGCCTTGATGATTTGAGTTGGTACAGGTCACAGCAATGGAATTGCACAGGTTTCAGTGATGTCGAGCTGAAACTGGTTGTAAACAGATTGTGATGTACCGTTAATGTCCGAGCTGAGTACAGCAAGAAGCCCTGTTTTATGCTGAAGTTCTTGCTGCAAGCTCAACTTAAAGGGACTACGTGAAAAGCTTGCCATCTGTGCAAGGTAATAAGTTAATTTAACTTGTGCAATAAACAACAATCATTCTCCTTTTAAAAAAAGTAGACAATAACAGCTGCCTAGAACAGAAAGCTATTCAGCCCCTTTAACCTGTTCTGCTGATCTATTTCTTAACCCAACTTCCTAACCTGTTTGTTTATTCATTCATGGGATGTGGGTGCTGCTGACTGGGTCACCTTTATTACTTATCCCTTGTTGTCCTTGAGAGGGCAGTGGTGAGGTGCCTCCTTGGTCAATTGTACAAAAACCTGTCTGAAGAAGGAGCCATTTTTGCATGTAATGTGTTCTTGTGTGGGCAGTGTCGGAAATGCTGAAAATTGCAAGATAGGAGCAAGGCAGCATACAATAAGCAACAGAAGCATAATGGAAACGGCTTTGATATCCGTCTGCTACAGGTAAACCATTAAGGAGGGAGTGTGAGTGGTATTCTTTACTGCCTAGTCTTATCGAACAAAAATCCAGTATGGTTTGAAACTTTCTTCTGATTTCCAGTTGCAGCTGATTTTAGCTTTGGGGCTGAGAGTTGCAGATTTCCACTCCCCGTTCTGTGATGGATTTCTTCCTGGTATCATCCCTGAATGGTGTGGCTCTTTTTAATGTTCTGTGGGCTTGTTCTTGAATCTCCCACCAGGGAAAATTGTTTATCCCAATTGCCTGAAGCAACTGCTTTGAAAATCTTAAACCCATCTGTTTCATTATCTTTGATCTTAAATATTCCAGGGAATGCAAATCAAATTCTCGTGTAATGCTGTTAGATTGATAGCCAAATTTAATTTGAATAAGCCCAGCTCAGACTAGATATACTACCGGAGGCCATTGCTCAGGAAACCAAGTGGGTGATGAGTTGGTATCTTCTGAAGGGACCAGAAGATTTTAATCTGTTCACCATGGTGTTGTTTTGGACTTCAAACTGGTTCTGCGCATGTTAGAGTGGAATACATTAATGCGAATAGCATCTTAAAAATAAACAATTCTACAGAAGTAGAGATTACAAGGTGTACAGCTGGAAGAACACAGCAGGCAAAGCAGCATCAGAGGAGCAGGAAAGCTGATGTTTTGGGCCAGGACCCTCCTTCAGAAATGGGGGAGGGGAAGGGGATTCTGAAATAAATAGGGAGAGAGGGGGAGGCAGATACAGGATGAATAGAGGAGAAGAAAGGTGAAGAACAGACAGACTGGTCAAAGAGGTGGAGGTGGAGATGGAGCCAGCAATAGTGGGAACTGCAGATGCTCGAGAATCCAAGATAAAGTGTGAAGCTGGATGAACACAGCAGGCCAAGGAGCACAAAAGCTGACGTTTCAGGCCTAGACCCTTCATCAGCGAGGGGGATGGGGAGAAGGTTCTGAAATAAATAGGGAGAGAGGGGGAGGTGGACCGAAGATGGATAGAGGAGAAGATAGGTGGAGAGGACCATGGAGGTGGGGAGGGGATAGGTCAGTCTGGGGAGGACGGACAGGTCAAGGAGGTGGAATGCGGTTAGTAGGTGGGAAATGGAGGTGCGACTTGAGGTGGGCGGAGGGGATAGGTGAGAGGAAGAACAGGTTAGGGAGGCAGGGACGAGCTGGGCTGGTTTTGGGATGCAGAGGGGGATGGAGATGAGCTGGGCTGGTATTGGTATGCAGTGGGGGGGAGGGGAGATTTTGAAGCTTGTGAAATCCACGTTGATACCATTGGGCTGCAGGGTTCCCAAGTGGAATATGAGTTGCTGTTCCTGCAACCTTCGGGTGGCATCATTGTGGCACTGCAGGAGGCCCAGGATGGACATGTCGGCTGAGGAAAGGGAGTGGGAGTTAAAATGGTGCCTGTAAAGTGAGTGTCGGTGGGGAGGTAGGGAGGGCATAGGTCAGTCCAGGGAGGACGAACAGGTCAAGGGAGTGGGATGAGTTTAGTAGGTAGGAGATCGGGGTGGGGCTTTAGGTGGGAGGAAGGACAGGTTAGGGAGGTGGGGACAAGCTGGGCTGATTTTGAGATGCAGTAGGGGTAGGGGAGATGTGGAAGCTTGTCAAGCCCACATTGATACCATTGGGCGGCAGGGTTCCCAAGCAGAATATGGGTAGCATCGTTGTAGCACTGCAGGAGGCCCAGGAAGGGCATGTCTGCGGAATGGGAGATGCAGTTGTTCATTGCAGCCTGAGCGTAGGTGTTCTGCAGAGCAGTTCCCCAAGCCTCCACTGGGTTTCCCCGATATAGAGGAGGCCACAGCAGGAACAACGAATGCAGTATACCACATTAGCAGATGTGCAGGTGAACATCTGCTTGATATGGAAAGTAGTCTTTGGGCCTGGGATGGGGATGAGGGGGGAGGTGTAGGAGCAGGTGTAGCACTTCCTGCGGTTGCAGAGAAAAATGCTGGGTGTCATGGGGCTGGAGGGGAGTGTGGAGAGGACAAGGGACTCGCAGAGAGAGTGGTCCCTCTGGAAGGCTGATAAGAGTGGGGAGGGAAAGATATCTTTGGTGGTGGGGTCGGATTGCAGAGGGCGGAAGTGTTGGAGGATGATGCATTGGATCCAGAGGTTGGTAGGGTGGTATGTGAGGACTAGAGGGATTCTGCTTTGTTTTTATTGCAGGGAGGTGGTGTGAGGGATGAGTTGCGGGAAGTGCGGGAGACAGCGAGGATGTTCTCGACCACTGAGGGGTTGGGGGTGGGGGGAGTGGTGCGCGGGGGAGACAGTTGCGGTCCTTGAAAAACGAGGACGTCTGAGATGTGCGGGAGTGGAATGCCTCATCCTGGGAGCAGATGCAGCGAAGGCGAAAGCATTGGGAATAGGGGATGACATTTTTTTGCAGGAAGATGGTTGGAAAGAGGTGTATTCTAGGTAGCTGTGGGAGTCTGTGGGCTTGAAATAGATATTGGTTTCTCAGTAGTTGCTGGAGATGGAGACAGGCAGGTATAGAGATGGTCTAGGTGAACGAAGGTTGGGTTGGAAGGTGTTGGTCTAGTGAATGAACTGTTCGAGCTCCTCGTATGAGCATGAGGCGGCACTGATACAGTCGTCAATGTAATGGAGGAAGAAGTGGGGTTTCGGGCCAGTGTAGGCACAGGAGAGGGATTGTCCCACGTAACTTACAAAGAGGCAGGCACAGCTTGGACCCATGCGGGTACCTCATGGCCACCTCCTTTGTCTGTAGGAAGTGGGAGGAATTGTAAGAGAAGTTGTTGAGGGTATCAGTGTGGTGGACTGGTCGGGCCCACGGGACAGGAAGAAGCAGAAGGCCTTCAGGCCATCTGTGTGGGGAATGCAGGTGTATAGCGACCGGACATCCATGGTCGAGATGAGGTGTTGGGGACTGGGAAATTGAAAGTTCTGGAGGAGGTGGAGGGCGAGGGTGGTGTCACGGACATAGGTAGGGAGTTCCTGGACCAAGGGGGAGAAAATGCAGTATGAGCCACTTTTGCATGAGATGTTATTTTGTGGCTAATGTCAAAAATGTTTACCAAATACAGTAAACAACAAAAATGGAATGAAAAGGGGGTTGTGTGGGAAGACAAATAGCGTTTGCTAGGACGGAATTGACCGACAAAAGCTAAGAACTTCCTGAGGAAGTGGTGGATGTAGGCAGAGTTACACTGTACCGAAAGACACTTCAGTTGAATAGCAAAGCTTGGGAGGGATATGGGCCAGGAGCAGGTAGGTGGGACTAGTTTAGTTTGGGATTATTTTTGGCACAAACAATTGGACACAAGGGTCTGTTTCCCTGCTGTGTACTCTGCCTGTATAGTTTATAAGTTTACAAGACAAAGGTATTCAACCCAATGTATCTATGCTAGCTTTTTCTAGAATAATGCTAAAGTAAACTTGCTGTACTACTATTTTCAGCAAAGTCCTTAACCTTGCTCTACTTCAAATAATCTTTAAGGTCTCTTCCTCAAGACCTCTGGCAAAGCATTTTCTGCTTCAGCAGTCCTCGGCAGCAGAATTGTCCTCAATCCACTCTTCACTACGTGACTAATATTTTTAACTTGATAATCACTCATTACTGACTTCCAACTTGAGGAAATGGCTATTCTGCACTCATTCTGAGAAAAGTGTTCACATTTTTTAAAATAAACTGCATTAAGTCTTTTCGATTTCTACATTTCAGTTCAAATAACAAGTATCGTGAGATGCTACTTATAATCTCAACGTCTCATCCTAGAGTAATTTGCTTTTCTACCTTGGGTGTCCCAAAACTTAAAGAAATCCACTGTGGCTAAATCACTCTTAGTGAAATTTATTAATTTGCAATTTGAGGTGCAGTTGCTGTTTATAATGGGTTAATTCCCACATAGTCTGTTTGAGGGAATCGGTTGGTGCTTGTGACCATTTACTCCTCTGATGGATTTTCTGTGGAGGATCCTGACCTGCTTAGTTTCTCCTCCACCTCAATTTGCCTTCCTGATGCTCTTGTCGTACACCAAATATACGCAAGGCTGAATTGTTCATAAGCTTAGAACAGAATTGCACACAAAACATGTGACCCTGGCACAATCCAGACAACAGCATTTTCCTCTAACTGTCCAATTCCTGTTTAACCAGTTTTATCTCGTATGGCTACATTACTACTTGCGCCATGTGTCTGTATTCTTTGAACGCAAGTCTCTTGTGATACCCTAATTAAAGCCGTCTTTTCAAAAAAAATCTTAGGCGTTACATTCAAGTTGCTTTTAGCAGTCACGTTTTCCTCAGGTTCTCCCAGTTTAAAAGTGTAACCTGCTTTTCACTGAACCACGTTTGCAAATATTCAGTAACACAATAATTATGTTCTAATTTTCACTTGAATGATGGATTCTAGAAGTTTGCTGACATCACAGCTGATATTGAACTTGGTGATCCTCCTCCTTTTCATTTTTCCCTTTAGCGTGTTAGAGCAGCTATTGTCCAATTAATCAGCACAATCCATAGATTTGCCTAAGATTGCAAACAGACTGAACTCAATTTTTCTGTCTTCTCTTTGATTTCTTTCAGCCACTTGCCTACGCCTTGATTTTCAGACGGTGACGGCGCAATTGTTTTCTGTTTTCAGTAATTTAACAGATGGTTTACATACGGACAATTAGCTTGGTTAGAGAATGGCAGTTGATGTCTGAAGCAGTTCTTGCCTCTTCTACTTGTGATAGCATAGTATCACTGAACCTTGATTAGCAAACCTAGGATAATGAGAACTTTATATGAAAATGTGCTCAGATTCCCCAACCCCAGTGCAAGAGCCTTTCATCAGTGTCACACTTCTCCTATCTTGGGTTTGCTGTTAAATTCCACATTAGTGTGAGGCCCTTGATTGTGAGCAATTTATGGACAGAGCTGAGGCCCCAATCCATGAAAATTGTGGTGTTTGTTTGGATTGATTGCTTTCTCTTCTGTTTCAGCCCCAAGGGATAGGTGAACCGAGTATCTATCACGCAGTGATCGTCATCTTTTTAGAGTTCTTTGCTTGGGGATTGCTGACAACTCCTATGCTAACTGTGAGTACAACGAATGAATAGACCAATATATTTCATTAAAATAGGTACTCTAACTGTGGTTTGATGCACAAATCGTTGTACTGATGATATGGCATAAGCTGGTGGAAATGTCACTGGAATAGCCATTCACAGTTAAGGAAGGTGAAGACAATGGTCTGGGAACATGTGTAAGAATTTAAATTCAGTTAGTAGATCTGGAATACAAGTAATCAGTATCTCCATACAGTGACCATGAAATTATCATCAATTATTGTATGCATATATCTCACTTTAGGGAAGGAAATCTGTCCATACCTGGCCTAGCTGATGTATAACTCAACTCAGTCATGTCGTAGACTTTTAATTGCTTTCTGAAATGACCTGTGAATCATTCAGTTCACGGGTGATTAGGGATGGAATCTAGATGTTGTCTTGCCAACAACACTAATACCTGCCCATTGGACAACTTAGATCGTTAATTTCTCAGCTGAATTGTTTAGCTGTTCACCTCTGTGGAGGAATCATGTCACTGATTGCTGTGACATGATGTGACTACTAGCGTTCACAAAAACAGCCAGCATTCACTGACCAGATCCACATAGGAAGTAATGTAGAATGGTGTAATCACTGACCTGCAATTAGTGCCACTCCCAATATGTAGCTGCATTGTCCCAGTGCAGCTGCACATGTTGGAATGCCAAATGTTTTAAATCCCTCAGTGCAATGAAACAGGCTCCTGTCTACTGGCAGAGGAATAAAGCCTGTAACTCAACATCCTTCCATTCCTGGTCCCACTCCAGTGATATCTGATGGAAAGTGCATCCTGAATATTGTTCAGGACTAGGAATCAAGCTGTTGAGATACATCTCTTTAAATTTTTGGGCAAAGTACTTCCAAGTTGTCACTTCCTACAAGGCTTTGAAGAAAGATACAGGAAAAGTTTTGCAGGGGAATTGAGCGCCTGAGACTTTATTTTTAAAAAGCTATTTTAGTGTAGGTATTTTGCCATGCTCTGTATGGTACCTGCAGAATCAATGTATTTGAACTATAATGGAAAATCTTGGCAATTGGCACTGGAACATGATCATCTTGTGTTAGAAGTGAATGGCACATGCCACTTCTGCTTCTGACGTGAGCAATTAATAGTCATATCAAGGCAAACTGTTGACCATAGTCAATTAGCCAAGTATATTTGACTTTTATAGAATGATGCTGCAAGATTTTTGTATGTTGTCAGCTCAGTATAAAAGTGGCTTAATAAAGAATTATCCTTCAGTAAACTTGTATTTATAAATTAATGAGATAACATTTAGTGTTTCCCTTAGGTTTTGCATCAGACATTTCCTCAGCATACCTTTCTAATGAATGGACTTATTCATGGGGTGAAGGTAAGCAAATAGAACTGCATAATTTGTCCTATGATTTTAAAATACATTGCAGTTCCAGTTAATTCAAATGGCCAATTCCAAATCAGTCTTAGAGACAAAAAAACAGCAGATGCTCTAATCCAACAAAGACAAATGGGAGGCTGGAAGAACAGAGCCAGGCAGTATCTGGGGGAAAGGAGAAGTCAACATTTTGGGTATTCTTCTTTGGGACTGGATGTGGGGTCGGGGGAGCTGCAGATTAAGTGGGAGGGGAAGGGCGTTTAGCAGAATGTTGGTGATAGGTGGACATTGGTAATAGGTATGACCTGGTTGGTTGATTTGAAGGACGAACCCGGTTGGTGTTTAGAAGGGAGGATCAGAAGTTGGGGAAAAGGGTTGGAAAATTATTTGAAATTGGAGAATACACTGTTGAGTCCCCCCAGGCTGTGGGTGTCGAGGAGGAAGATAAGATGTTCTTCAAATTTGCATTCAGATGCACTGGAGAAGACAGAGGGCAGATATGTAGGATGGGAGTCAGAACTGGGTGGGGTGGTGTTGAAATGGATGGTCACTGGGAGATTAGGTTGGCTGTTATGGGCCAGGCGAAGATGCTTGGTGAAATGGTCACCTAACCTATTTTTGGTCTCACCGATGTAGAGAAGAACACAACAGGAGCACCAGACGCAATAGACTAGGTTGGAGGATATGCAGGTGAAGCCCTGTCTCACCTGGAAGGACTGTTTAGGGCCTTAAATGGAGGTGAAGGAAGGTGGTGTGTGGGCAGGTGTTGCCTGTTCAATGTACTGGGTGGATTGGAGTAGTAGGTGGGGAGTGTGGCGCAAACTAAGGAGTAGCGAAAGGAATGATCCTTGCAGAAAGCAGAGAGGGGTGGGGAGTGGAAGGTGTTCCAGATAGAGGGGCCTAATTGGATTGATGGAAGTGTTTGAGTATGATAGTTTGGATGAGGAGACTGGTGGGATGGAAAGTGAGGACAAGGGGGATGCTATCTTTATTATGACTTGGAGGGGGTGGTGTAGTTAAGACCTGTGGAGCAGCAAATGCAAGAAGCATGGTGGAGGTCTGTTTGGATGACAGAGGAGTAAAAGAGTTGTGTTTGCAAAGACATTCGGAATGCTTGGGAGCGGAATATCTTTTCATCAGAGCAGATGCGATGGAGACTGAGGAATTAGGAAAACGTGTTAGATTTTTGGCAGGATACAGGGTGAAAGGAAGTGTAGTGTAGGTGGCTGTGGGTTTTTAGTAAATGTCTGTCCATAAAATGTCACCAGAAATGGAAACGGAGAGGTCAAGAAAGTGGAGGGAGCTGTCTTGAGATGAACCAAGTGAATTTGAGGGCGAGGTGGAAGTGTTAGTGAAGCTGATGAACTGCTACAGTTCAGCCTGGGTGCAGAATGCAGCACTGATGCAGTCCTCCATGAAGTGGCAGAAGATTTGGAGAGCAGTACTAGTGAACGTGCTGAAGAAGGACTGTTCGACATAACCTGCAAACAGGCAGGGGTAGTTACGGCCCATCCTTTCCTCCAGATGCTGCCTGGCTTGTTCTGTTCTTCCTGCTTCCTGTTTGTCCACCTCCAAACCAGTCATGTTGCTGATTTTGGGGAAAAAAAACAGCAGCAGCAGCTTTTTGTTGGCTTGTCTGTAGAAGATTCCAAAACTCTTCCCAGAATCTCTCTGCTACTACTTTCAAATGAAAAGTAAAGAAAATAGTGAAAGAACTCAGCAGATTGAGCAGTGTAAGCGAAAGAGATTTTACTATGAGTCTGCTTTCTTTCATGTGGTTTGTCATGCATTCTACCATTTTAGCAGTTTGTTTTGGTGCTTAATAGCGTAAATTAATATACTTCAGCTAAGTGGATTAATGACTTGTAAAGTGAATGTATGCGGTTTGATTTAGAAATGGAATGGTGAACCACCACTAGAGCATCTCCCTGCGCACCCCCCCCCCCCTACTTATGATACACATCACGTGGCCTTTTTGTATCGGTCCATGTTGAGGGTGGATGGCATTTGGCTTTGGTAGTCCCAATGCTATCTTTCCAGTTTTGCAATGCATTGCATTGGAAAGCCTTCCCTGGAGCTCTCCCCACCTCCCTGCCCCCTCTTCCAACCAACAGCCCACCATCAGCATCATTCCACGGAGCAATGGGTAATAAATGCTGACCTTGCAGTGCCCATATCCTGACAAAATTAAGATATTTGATTTCTCCACTTCCTCACCAAACAATGTGGCTACTCAATTCTTTCAGTTCAACAGAGTGGCGGTGACAACTTGCAAGAAGGATTTCCCATTATTGACCCTTTAAGCAAAAGCACATTGTTTACATAATTTTATCCGGGAAACTAGTTCAGCTTGAAGACGTGGACAGACTTGATGAACTGAGGTACAACAGTTGTCCTCAGGCAGTGTGTATTTATGTAATTACAAACATTCATATTTCACTGTCATAGTCAGGTCAGTAAATCTTTCCCAGCCTGTGACTCTCGGGACATCTACTGCAGGGTAGACTAAAAGGATGATTCACTGCCTTCTAACAATGAGTTTTTTTTTTCTGTTTGTAATTTGGAAATAACTTCTCGGATTAAAATTATAGTGTGCTCGATCAACTCGTGTTTTCATTGTTTCTAATGAATTTGTTTTCATCTGAAGGGAATATTATCATTTCTCAGCGCTCCTCTGATTGGAGCATTGTCGGATGTTTGGGGCAGGAAATCCTTCCTTTTGCTAACGGTGTTCTTCACCTGTGCCCCAATTCCTCTCATGAGAATAAGCCCCTGGTGAGTGTTTTTCTGTATTAAATATCTTAACAGAGCCAAAACAAAGTAGTATTGGAGACACTTAAGCAGGTTGCTAAAGTAAGTTCAGTGATTAGTTTTCATCTGATTGCAGAAAATAAAACTAAACTAGTTTTGCTTCTCACTTTTTACTTATCCTACACCTCAAATTGTTGCAAGTTCCTGACTTTGCCTTTCATCAAAACCCGAACTTTGCTGGCTAGCCACTTTTGACGAGATCATGGTGGGCAACAAGAGTTCACTTTACAAATAAGATCAATGGTTAGGATTGCTTTAGAGTTATCAAAATTGTGAAGAGAATTGACACACAAATCAGGCAAAACTGCTGGCTCATAATGTATAATGTAAGAGTAAGTAGTGGAAGGCTTTCTGGCTAGTTGGAGAGCATTTATGATCAAATGCACCTCTGCCCCACTACCCCCCCCCCGCCACCCCAAACAAAAGGGGTAGATGTTCTCAGGAGGGCTCATCTCCAAAGATTAGGAGTAATACCTTGCCTCAAATGATCTGTAGTGCGTTTGAAGTTTGTTATTCAACGTATGGTGTTGCTTGTAACAGTAAATTTGCAGCTGACCTTTCTGATCAGAATGCCCTTCACTTCCAGGGAGCTGGCTTTTCTTACTGTTTGGAACTATAAATGAAAACCATCTGAAAATTAGTTGTTTTTGTTTGTGCTTTGCCCCACAGGTGGTATTTTGCAGTGATTTCTATGTCTGGAGTATTTGCAGTCACATTTTCGGTGATCTTTGCCTACGTAGCAGATATAACTCAGGAGCATGAGAGGAGCACAGCTTATGGACTTGTAAGTCTCAGTGTAGCTAAAGAGAAAATCTCTTTGTTCGCTCTGAGGACGTTTTCAGAGTTTAAAATCACTGAAGGCCCATGGCTGATGATTACTAGGGGTTTACTTGTACACAGGGGAACAGTCTCAACCTGACTGCTCCTCAACTGACTTCCCCTAACAGGTCTTAAGTATGGAATTGATGTCAACCCTCTAAAGCAGTATTGCAGGAATATTTTACTTTTTGATATGCTATGCTTCCAACAAGATGGCAAGACTCAATTTCCTATAAAGTATTGGCGAAGATTTGTAACTGAAGTTGTCAATGAAGTTGTTGACTTGCTCGCCGAGCTGGCTTGTTTTTGTTCAGATGTTTTGCCACCATACTAGGTGACATCATCAGTGAGGCCTCCGATGAAGCAATATTCGTCTACTCCGCTTGGAATTTATATTGTCTGGTCCGTTGTGGTGGGTACTGTCATTGCTGGTTTAGATTTGTATGGGTTTGTTCTCTGGTCAAATTCTATATATTTAAAGTATAGGTGGAGAACCATGCCTCTAGGAATTCCTGACTCTCTTTCACTTAGGCTACTATGTTTACCTTGTCCCATTAAACTGTTGGCCTTCATTGTCTGAATGTACAGATATTAAGGCGTGTTCATCATGCCGTTTTGTTTTAACTCTCCTTAATGTCTGTACATTCAGAGAATGAAGGCCACCGGTTTAATTGGGACAAGGTAACCATAGTAGCCCAAGCCAAACAAAGACAGGCACAGGAATTCCTGGAGGCATGGTTCTCCACCTGTACTTCAATGAATAAACATATAGAATTCGACCCCATACAGATCAAAACTGGCAATGTAAATTCAAAATGCAGTTTTAACATCAATTCATCGGAGGCGCTGCAGATTATCTCACCTAGCATGATGACCTCAGGCTCATCCGAGAGAAACAGAATTTTCTGGACAGGACCTTCAGCGAGGTCATTGCACCAAGGATACCAGAAGAGAGAAGGGGGATGTCGATGAGGAAGGAGGAGATGATTGAAGTACAAGAGACCCCAGGGGAAGTACCAGGTTGACTCTCTTGGAAATTGTTGAGACAGACGACACTACCAGCCCTAGAGGCGGACAGGTCTGCAAGTCGAAAATTGGCGTTGAGGCAGAGCCGAGGAGTCAGACATCATACAGAGCCGTGGTAATAGGGGACTCCCTAGTGAGAGGGACTGAAAGGGGTTTCTGCGACAACAGGTGGGATTCAAGGATGGTGTGTTGCCTTCCTGGTACCAGGATCCAGGACGTCACCGTCAGAGTGCAGGGACTCATCAAGGGCAAAGGTGAAGAGCTGGAGGTGGTGGTGCTTGTCGGCACAAATGAGGTCGGGAAGAAGAGGGACATTATACAACAGGACTTGAGAGAACTCAGAAGAAGGCTGAAAATCAGGACTTCCAGGGTGGTTATAAGACGATAAAACCATATCTCTGGTTTGCTTCCAGTTCCTCGGGCTGGAGAGGGCAGGAACAGGGAGATAATGGACTTGAACGTGTGGCTGAGGAACTGGTGCAGGAAGCAAGGATGTAAATTCTTGGATCACTGGGATATGTTTTGGGGTAAGGATAAATTGTACAAGAGGGATGGGTTGCACCTTAATAGGTGGGGGACCAGCTTTCTGGCAGGCAGGTTTGCCACTGCAGCACAGATGTTTTTAAACCAGGTAGTGGGGGGAGGGGACAAACTGGAAATTTAAGTATGAAGTTAAAGGGAAAGTGAGAATAAGAGAAGTTAAGAAAGACAGCAGAAAACTCAAGAAGGGATTGTACAGCGTGGCCAAGTCGAAGAGGGATTAATAGGAAGGCTGAGGGGAGAAACAAATTAAAAACTATTAGATATGAATGCACGGAGCATAAGAAATACGGTGATGAGCTTGAGGCTCAGTTGGAATTTGGCAAGTATGATGTTGTGGGGATAACTGAGATGTGGCTTCAAGTGGACAGGGCCTGGAAAATGAATATTCTAGGCTATATGTGCTATCGAAAGGACAGACTGATGGGCAGTGGGGGTGGGGTGGCCCTATTGGTGAGGAATGATATTCAGTCCCTTGCGAGGGGGGACATAGAATCAGGAGATGTAGAGTCAGTATGGATAGAGCTGAGAAATTCTAAGGGTAGAAAGACCCTAATGGGAGTTATCTACCGGCCCCCAAACAGTAGTCAGGATGTAGGGTGCAAGTTGAATCAGGAGTTGAAATTGGCCTGTCACCAAGGTATTACTACAGTTGTTATGGGGGATTTCAACATGCCGGTTGACTGGGAGAATCAGGATGGTACTGGACTCCAAGAAAGGGAGTTTGTGGACTGCCTCTGGGATGGATTCTTAGAACAGCTTGCACTGGACCCTACCAGGGAGGAGGCAATTCTGGATCTGGTGTTGTGCAACAAACCGGATTTGATCAGGGACCTCAAAGTAAAGGAGCCATTAGGAGGTAGTGACCATAATATGATGAGTTTTAATCTGCAATCTGAGAGTGAGAAGGGAGAATCGGAAGTGTCAGTATTGCAGATGAACAAAGGGAATTATGGAGCTGTGAGGGAGGAGCTGGCCAAAGTTCAGTGGTTCAGTACCCTAGCAGGGACGGCAGTTGAACAACAATGGCAGGTATTTCTGGATATAATGCAGAAGGTGCAGGATCAGCTCATTCCAAAGAGGAAGAAAGATCCTGAGGAGAGGCAGGGGTGGCCGTGGCTGATGAGGGAAGTTAAGGACGGTATAAAGATAAGACAAGTATAACATAGCAAAGATGAGCGGGAAACCGGAGGACTTGGAAACTTTTAAAGAGCAACAGAAGATAACATAAAAAGCAATACGTGGAGAAAAAATGAGGTACGAAGGCAAACTGGCCAAAAATATAAAGGTGGATAGTAAAAGCTTTTTTAGGTATGTGAAAAGGAAAAAAAAAGTTAAGGCTAGAATTGGGTCCTTGAAGACAGAAATGGGTGAATTTATTATGGGGAACAAGGAAATGGCAGAAGAGTTGAATAGGTACTTTGGATCTGTCTTCACTAGGGAAGACACAAGCAATCTCCCAGATGTAATAGTGGCTGAAGGACCTAGGGTAATGGACGAACAGAAGGGAATTTACATTAGGCAGGGAATGGTGTTGGATAGACTGTTAGGTCTGAAGGCTGCTAAGTCCCCGGGACCTGATGATCTGCATCCCAGGGTACCTAAGGAGGTGGCTCTAGAATCATGGACGCATTTGGTAATCATTTTCCAATGTTCGATAGATTCAGGGCCAGTTCCTGCAGATTGGAGGATGGCTAATGTTGTCCCACTTTTCAAGAATGGAGGGAGAGTGAAAACAGGAAATTACAGACCAGTTAGCCTGACGTCAGTGGTGGGAAAGATACTGGAGTCAATTATAAAAGATGAAATTACAAGTCATTTGGATAGCAGTAACAGGATAGGTCAGAGTCAGCCTGGATTTATGAAGGGGATATCGTGCTTGACTAATCTTCTGGAATTTTTTGAGGATGTAACTATGAAGATGGACAAGGGAGAGCCAGTCGATGTAGTGTACCTGGACTTTAAGTCTTTGATGAAGTCCCACATAGGAGATTGGTGAGCAAAATAAGGGCACATGGTATTGGGGGCAAAATACTGGCTTGGATTGAAAATTGGTTGGCTGACAGGAAGCAAAGAGTAGTGATAAACGGGTACCTTTTGGAATGGCAGGCAGTAACCAGTCGGGTACCACAAAGTTCGATGCTGGGACCGCAGTGGTTTACAGTATACATTAATGATATAGATGAAGGCATTAAAAGTAATATTAGCAAATTTGCTGGTGACAAAACTGGGTGGCAGTGTGAAATGTGAGGAGGATGTTATGAGAATACAGGCTGACTTGGACAGGCTAGGTGAGTGGACGGATGCATGGCAGATGCTGTTTAATGTGGATAAATGTATGGTTACCCACTTTGGCAAGAACAGGAAGGCAGATTACTATCTCACTGGAGTCAAGTTAGGTAAAGGGGCAGTACAACGAGACCTAGGTATTCTTGTACATCAGTCAATGAAAGCAAACATGCAGATACAGCAGGCAGTGAGGAAAGCTATGGCATGCTGGCCTTCATAACAAGAGGAATTGAGTATAGGACCAAAGAGTCCTTCCGCAGCTGTACAGGGCCCTGGTGAGACCACACCTGGAGTATTGTGTGCAGTTTTGGTCTCCAAATTTGAGGAAGGACATTCTTGCTATTGGAGTGCAGCGAAGATTCACGAGGTTAATTCCCAGAATGGCGGGACTATCATAAATTGAAAGATTGGAGCGACTGGGCTTGTATACTCTTGAGTTTAGAGAATGAGAGGGGATCTGAATGAGACGTATAAGATTAAGGGATTGGACACTGTGGAGGCTGGAAGCATGTTTTTGCTGATGGGTGAATCCAGAACTGGAGGACACAGTTTAAAAATAAGGGGTAGGCCATTTAGAACAGAGTTGAGGAGAAACCGCTTCACCCAGAGAGTGGTGGATATATGGAATGCTGTCCCAGAAGGCAGTGAAGGCTAAGTATCTGGATACTTTCAAGAAAGAGATGGATAGAGCTCTCAGTGGAATCAAGGGTTATGGGGATAAGGCAGGAACAGGATACTGATTGTGGATGATCAGCCATGATCATAATGAATGGTGGTGCTGGCTCAAAGGGCTGAATGGCCTCCTCCTACACGTATTGTCTATTGCCTAAAGCGTCTGAACAAAAACATGCTAGCTTGGCGAGCAAGTCAACAACCTTACTCAATTTCCTATCTTCAACCCCACCTTCACCTGAGTAAAAGTTAGTGATTCCATTGCATGAAAGAGTGGGAATTCTCCCCAGTGTCCTGGCCAGTGATCATCCATCAACCAATGGATGCAAAATGATTGCTGTTTACCACTTGGGAAACAGTTTACCTCCTCAACTATGAAGCACTTGAGGCATTGAAAGAACAAAAGTATAGAAGTACAGCACACAAACAAGCCCTTCAGCTCTCCAAGCCTGTGCCAATCTGAACTAAAAAAAACAAACCTTATGCCCTTATTCGATCAGTTTCTCTTCTCTCGCCAACCACCCCCCCCCCCCCCCCACCCCCCATTCACATAACCATCCAAATGCCTCAAATGTCACAAATATGCCAGCTTCCACCAACTTATCTGGCAGTGTGTTCCAGGCCTCTACCATTCTGTGTGTGAAAAAGTTCCTTTTCACATCTCCCTTAAACCCCCCCCCCCCCCCCCCCCAAGCCCTCACCTTGAACCTATGTCCCTTTGTAATTGAAACTTCAACTCTGGGGAGGGAACCAGCTGTGTTGCTGCTTTTAGGGAGCTGTGGACCTGTACGTCCATATCTGTCTGTCTTAATGTTCCAAAGGGTTCTGCCATTTACAGTATAATTCACACCTAAATTTGATCCTCCAAAATGCATCGCCTCACATTTGTCTAGATTAAACTCCACCTGCTGTTTGTGCCCAAGTCACCAATGTACCTGTGTCCTCTTGTACCCTTTCACAGTCATTGGCACTATCAGCAACTCCACCAACCTTCATGTCATCTGCAAACTTGCTAATCTGCCCACCCACGTTTTCCTCCAGATCACTTATCTATACCACAAACAAGAAAATTCCCTTCCACCACTAATGTCTATGAGCAAGCCAATTGTGTATCCATGTAGTCTGCCTACCCCGAACACCAATTTTGTACTAATCTGCCATGTGAGTCTTAATCAAATGCCTTACTAAAGTCCAAATCAACTATATCCACAGCCCTTTCCTCCTCATTCAGGTTGGTGAGACATAAACTTCTCCATACAAAACCATGCTGCCTATCACTAACTAGTCCATTTTATTCCAAAAATGCACGTATCTTCTCCCTCAGCGTTTTCTCCAAGATATTCCCCACCACAGACATCAGGCTCGTTGGCCTACAATTTCCTGGATTATCCCTACCTCCTTTCTTAAACAAGGAAACGATATTGGCTAACCTCTAGTGCTGTGGAATCTCGCATGTGGTCAAAGAGGATGTGAAGATATCTGCTAATGTCCCAGCTCTTTCTTCCCTTGCCTTTTGCATCAATCTGAGATAGATCTCATCTGGCCTTGGATCTGTCCCAGGTATTGTAGAAAATCAATTATTCATTATTGATCTGAGATATGAAACTCAAATGTTGATTTTCAGAGAACATTGGGTGTACTTGTATGAGATCACTGAAAGTTATCATGCAGGCATAGAAAGCAGAAAAGAAGACAAATATAATAAAAGGCAACATGGCAAGAGAATTGGAATTAAAGAATAGGATGTCTTGATACAATTATGCAGGGCTTTGGTGAGGCAGCACCTGGAATACTGCACACATTTGATCTCCTTTTAAGAAAGGTCAGGTTTGCATTTTCGGTGGTGCAGAGAAGTTCATTGGAATGGTTTCTGGGGTAGAATCCATTGATGAAAGACTGAGTAAACTGGGTTCTTGAGTCCAAAAGAATGATTTTGATCTGTGATATGTGGAAGATTTTGAAGAAGCTTGTCAAGGTAGACAATGAGACACCAGTCATTGTGTGAAGCATTTGAGATGTTGATCCATAGTTCCTTAAAAGTGACATCAGGGGTAGGTAGTATACTGAAGAAGGCATTTGGCATGTTTGCCTTATCAGACAGTGTATTGAATATAGGAGTTGGGAAGTCATGTGGTTGTACAAGACATTGCTGAGGCCACTTTTGGAGTACTGCGTAAAATTCTCATCGCCCTGCTATAGGTCAGATGTTAGTAAACTGAGAGTGCAGAAAAGATTTCAAGGGTGTCACCAAGGCTGGAGGGTTTGAGTTATGGGAAGAAGCTGGAAAGGCTGGGACATTGCTCCATCTAACGTAGGAGGCTGAGAGGTGACGTTAGAGGTTTACAAAATCATGAAAGACACAGATAAGCTGAATAGCCATGGTCTTTTTGCAAGGGTAGGGGAGTCCACACCTAGAGTGCATAGGTTTAAGATGAGAGGGGAACTAAGGGGCAACTTGTTCCAAAGAGTGATTGATAAATGCAATGATCTGCCAGAGGAAGTGATAGATACAGGTACAGTAATGACGTTTAAAAGACATTTGGACAGGCACATAAATAGGAAAGGTTTAAGCGGATATGGGCCAAATGCGGGCAAATGGGACTAGTTCAGTTTAGGAAACCTGGTCGGCATGGGCAAGGTAGACCAAAGGGCCTATTTCCATGCAGCATGACTCTAACTTTGCTGTGGGATAGTAGTTTATTAATAGCCTAATAGTAGTCAAAACTTCTGTGCTACATGGTAATAAAATGTGAGGCTGGATGAACACAGCAGGCCAAGCAGCATCTCAGGAGCACAAAAGCTGACGTTTCGGGCCTAGACCCTTCATCTGATGAAGGGTCTAGGCCCGAAACGTCAGCTTTTGTGCTCCTGAGATGCTGCTGGGCCTGCTGTGTTCATCCAGCCTCACATTTTATTATCTTGGAATCTCCAGCATCTGCAGTTCCCATTATCTCTGATATTATTTCTGTGCTACATGCTTGGGTTACATGTTTCTCCCTTTTGAGCAGCAAGTGACAATTTAGTCTATTCTTCCCTTGCTCACCATTTCCTCCTTGCAGTATACTGGGTCTTGCTTTCCTTGTCATGTTAACTGGGCAAGCAGAAACTCAGATGACTGGTCTCAGCTGATGTCCTGTGTGCGCTCTCTTTCTCTTGTCCTTGTTGGGAAATGGTTTTCCCCCACTGTGCTTCCTCATAGATAAGTAGCTTTGGGATGTAGCTAATTGGATTGCGTTGCTTTTCCTTGTTCCTTTCTTTAGTTTCCTCTTCATGTTAGTTTCGATTTGCCTAAGCAATAAGTACATTGAAGAATGAAATAAACTCTACCTGTCTGGCAATGGTGGTTTGGCATTTTAGGAAAGAATAAGACAGCTACTGAATGTTGAAAGAATGCATTTGGAATCTTGAATCAGCACTGAGATGTGTAAGCTCCTCAATAAGACCGTTTTGCTAAATGTAATTAATGGGTGGCACTACACAATTTTAGTATGCTGTTTTACTGTTGGATCCAGGTTCAAATTACTGCTTTGCTAGGAGAACTTTCTCCCAACCCCTGGCTGAAGAAGGCCAGTTTGATAAATTGTGAACTCACCAGTGCAGTCAGGGTATTTCTCAGTGATTTGTACTGTGCCTAAATTGGTGTTTTGGGACAATGCAGAAGGAGTTTTACAGTGTATCTGTATGTTACCTATCCTAGATATATCTGAAATTGCCTTAACTGGAAAGTCTGAATGTACTCAAAATTTACTGGAAAATGTCAACTTAAGGGAAGTCTCCATAAATGGAAAGTAATCAACTTTTTCTTCTCTCAATCAAGGTGTCAGCAACATTTGCAGCTAGCCTTGTGACCAGCCCAGCCATTGGTGCATACTTGGCCAGGGCATATGGAGACAATCTTGTCGTAGTTTTGGCCACTGCAATTGCCTTGCTGGACATCTGTTTTATACTTGTGGCTGTGCCAGAGTCTTTGCCAGAGAAGATGAGGCCTGCTTCCTGGGGTGCACCAATTTCATGGGAACAAGCAGACCCTTTTGCAGTAAGGAACTGAATCAATTCAGCAAACTGTCTTGCTATTTTGTTGTGTCCCTTAAACTACTTTTTAATAGACGACTTAAATTTTACCTCCAGACTTTCATTGTTGTATACTGTCCAATACTGAATCAAACTGTTCTGTTATGCTGCTGGCTCTCTGCCTCCATTGCATTGATTCACAGCCTCATTCGCACATTCGTGGATTTGTTACAACCCCCTCTGGTACGACATTAACGTGAAATTTCTCCCTGAGCTGCTCCATCCTGTCATGTCTTTACCCACCTTCAAAGCCCTTGGTTTTACTCTTAACTATGCCAGCTTCAGTAAAATACCTTGAAAAACTTTGCACCCTAAAGTTGTCAACAAAGGATAACTATTCTCTGCTGCCTGGAGTCATAATCTGGCACAAATGAAGATGGATGTGGTTATTAGAGGTCAGGCATCTCTGCAGAGATTCTTCAGGGTAGTGTCACAGACCCAACCCTTTCAACTGCTTCACCAATAACCTTCATTCCATTGTAAGGCCAGAAGTGGGGCTGTAACATTGGTACATAACCTTTGGACAAATACTGAAGTCTAAATGCAGCAAGAACTGGATAATATTTAGACTTGCTCTGGCATGTGACAAGAACATTGACATCCACAAGTATCAGGCAATAACTGTCTCAAACTGGAGAGAATCTGAGCACTGTCCCTTGACATTCATTGAGACAAGCATTGCTGTCAACATCATGGGGATTACCGCTGACCAAAAACTCAATTTGACACTCCATATAAATACTATGGCTATGAGAGCAGATTAGAGACTGAAAATCCTGAAGTCAGTAACTCACCACCTGACTCCAAAAGAGCATGTTCACCATCCACAAAGCATAAGTGAAGTTTATGGTACAATATTCCCTTCTTGCCCAGTTGAGCGCAGCTTCTAAAAACATTGACATCTTGACACTGTTTGAGACAAAACAACTCACTTGATTGACACCACATCCACAAACTTTCACTCCCTCCACCGTCAGTGCTCAAAAGCAGCAGTGTATACTTTCTACAAGATGCACTGAGACTCTGCAGCAGTATCTTAAACCCATTACCACTACCATCTAGAAGGACAACAGATGGGCACACCTGCAAATTCCCTCCCCAAGTCACTTCTTATCCTGACTTGGAAATACGCTGTCATTCCTTCACTGGCTACATGAACATCCTGGAATTCCTTACCTAGCAGCATTCTGGCTGTGTACACCAAATGGACTGCAGCAGTTTGAAAAAAGAACAACTCTCCAGTTTCCCAAGAGCACATGAGGATGGTCAATATGTGCTGTCCCATCCACCCATGCCCACATCCTGTGACCTTTTTTAGAAAAGTAACGTTTGGATGCAGGTTTTTTTGTGAAATTGAGATATGTGATCCTTTGTTTTGGCATTTTTAAAATGTTGAATGTTTGCGTATAGGCTGCTTTTCAAATCAACTGGACTCAGTCTGCATTTTCATTAAATAACTCTTTTTCTATTCCATTTTGTTGCAGTCTTTGAAGAAAGTGGGTCAGGATTCAACTGTTCTGCTGATCTGTATCACAGTGTTTCTCTCATACCTGCCTGAAGCAGGCCAGTATTCCAGCTTCTTTCTTTATCTCAGACAGGTAAAGTGGCCCTGTTTTTAAAACAAAAATGAAACCAGTCATTATTTCTGAATCAAATGCTAATAGTATACTGAGGCAACAGTGTGGAGTTGGAGGAACACAGGCAACGTGAAAGGAGCAGCAATGTTGACGTTTTGGGTTGGGACCCTTCAGAAATGGGGGAGGAAGCTCAAATAGAGGAAGGGGAGGGGTGGGGCTGGGGAACATAGGTGGGGTGGTGACTGCAGTTAGAGTGTGGAGGTTGGTCAGGTGGGATGCGTGGGAGGGTAGGTGGAAGAGAAGACGGACGCTCCCTACCTGCATGCACCTATCACCATCCCACCCCTCCCTCTTTCCATTTCCCAGCTTCCTTGCCCCTCCCCCATTTCTGAAGAAGGTTCCTGACCTGACATGTCAACTTTCCTGCTCCTCCGCTGTGTGACCGGCTGTATTCCTCCAGCTCCACGCTGTGTTATCTCTGACACCAGCATCTACAGTTTTTGCGCTCTCCTAATAAACAAACAGGAAACTCTTCATCCCCACCCCGTGCACACAAATGCATCTTGCTCACTATTCCCCTGGATGGCTAATGAGGGGATGTTGTATTTTCTTATCCTGAAGATTGTGATCAGCTTGTTCTTGATAGTTGAGTGTGTAACTTGAGTTCCATTCCTATGGTGTGCTGAGTTAGTTGCTGCACCAACCAGGCAGCGTTTGGGCTTGACGTTAGTACACAAGTTTAAATGTTATACTTAAAATTAAAATTCTAGGAATTTTGAGACTCCAGTGTAGAACCTTCACCACATCCAAAATTGGCGAGAGTGCCAGGGCTCAAAAACATAACTCTCAATTAACAATCATCTTGATTGTTGTGAATTCAGCATTCCAGCATTACTGGGCTCACTAACTCTTGGTTCAGTATGTGATGTTTTGAATGTTGCATTCCTTTCCTGGATTGACTCCAGATTGCATCTTCTGTAATGTTGTTCCATAAAACATGTGATTGGAATGTGGGGATTAGCATTAATGTGTTGAAGAGGTGGGTCGCTATATGCAAGAGGATCAAAAACAAATGTTAGTGGTGTTAGATAAAGGGTGAGGGGAGGCTTGTGGAGCATAACTTGCTGGTGGACTGGCTTGTTTTTGATATGTAAATACTCCTGTGTGTGTTTGTTTTTAACCTGTTTTCTTATTTGTTGGGTGCTTTTGTTTTCTCTAGGTAATTGGATTTTCTTCAGAGACTGTAGCTGCCTTCATTGCAGTTGTGGGAATCCTTTCCATTTTAGCTCAAGTGAGTGCTTTCTGATTAAAGTAGGAACACTAAATGTAGTACGCTTATAAAGAGTCCGACATGTTTTGTTTGGATTTTGCTGATCAGATATTAATTTCACTTGTATTTGCATCACAGACTGTAGTCCTTGGTATCCTCATGAGGTCCATAGGGCATAAGAACACGATCCTCCTGGGCCTTGGCTTCCAAATTCTCCAGCTAGCTTGGTATGGCTTTGGGTCTCAGCCCTGGTAAGTGTGTGGTTTCCTTTGAAAAATCAAGCGAGTGTAAGAATAGGGAAGGTGACAGTTATACACACCCTCAGTTCTGCTCCATCATTCGAAAGGATGTTGAACGGTTTTGAACTTAATCACCCACTTTCCTGGGCGATTAGAAGTTCTTTGCCTTAAAATCCAAAATATATCAATCTCAGTTTCACATATGCTCAAAAATTAAGTATCCATAGACCTCTGGGAAAACTCCATGGATCGACATTCCCCGATTCAAGAACAGTTTTATCTTTGCCCTAATTGGTGACCTTAGCTGAGAGCATGTTCCCAAACTCTACATTGCTCTGTACGGTTGTCAGTGTCCTATCAGTAAGTTAAGTTTTTTCCAAATGAATTTGTGTAGTAACCAACTTTTTTTCAGTTATGATAGCAGTTACAGAGAGGGGAGAGGATGTTGCAGGATTGTGTAGAGTGTGCAATTTTGCGGGGAATTGATATAGGACTAATGAGTCAATGAAATTGACCAAATTATGGCATCTTAAATAGTTTGCTAGAATAATACCAGATATTATTTGGAGCGACTGAAGTTTTCACCTTGGAGTAAAGAGGGTTTAAGAACGTTCAGTGGAATAGTTGAATGGTTACAGCACAGAATGTCACCATTTAGCCCATCCTGTTTGCTGGGTCTCTGGAACCAGTCATCAGGAAATATTTCTCCTGCCTTTTCATAGCTCTGGAGATACTACTTCCTTTTCAGAGTCATTTCTGTCTCGAATAAATCTGCCTTAACCCTGCAGTCAGACAATTCCCAAAGATCCTTAGTCAGCACCTTTCAACCTCATGACCACTTCTATCTAAAAGGCAGGGGCAGCAGATAGATGCGAACAAGAACACCTGCAAGTTTCCGTCCAAGCCGCTTACCCTCCTGACTTAAAAATATATTGCTGTTCCTGCACTGTCACTGGGTCAAAATGTTGGAATTCCCTCCCTAAAGGCATTGTGGGTCAGCCCACTGCAGGTGGACTGTTGCAGTTCACAACTAACAGCACCACCTTATGAAAGGCCATCTTGGGATGAGTAATAAATGCTGGCCAGCCAGTGATGCCCATGTTCTGTGAGTGAATATTTTTTAAAAAGTTCATTCAAAATGCTAATTAGCTGTGTGGAAGAATAAGTCGATGCTGTTTATTTCTTGATCTTTCCAGTGATGAGAACAGTTTTTGCATATTTAGTCAGTTGGTCTTCTACTGAATATCCTTTCAACCACCCGTTCTCCAAGGATAGTGGTTACAATTCTATTTCGTCATCCCCGGAACTGTACCTTCTTTAATATCTTTGCATCTTCTAAGATGTGTCCAAAACAGATGCAAATATTCTAGTCCAGGCTGAACCAGTGTTTCTCTGTTTCAAAATAATTGCCTTGCTTTTGAACACTTTACCCCTGTTGATAAAGTCCAAAAATTTTTTGTTTTATCCAACGCATCTTCTGTCACCTTCAATTGCACGCTCACTTTAAAATTGTACTATTTAGTTTGCGTTGTCTCTCTGCATTCTTGCTACTGAAATGAATCACTCCTCACTTCTCTGCACTGAATTTAATCCGTCTCTTGCCTGCCCATTCCGCCTGTCTGTCCATTTTGAGTTCTGTACTATCCTTACAATTCATAATGCAGTTTTGTATTATCTGCAGATTTTGCATTTTCCTCATCCTGTAGATCAACATCCAGGTCGTTAATATATCGGGGAGGCTAAGTTCTAAAACCAACATCTTGAGTTCCATATCATATCATATATATTCTTGGATGAACCTCATTTTGTTAGTAACTCTTAAGCACAGAGCCTATCCAATGCAACCTACTTTGCAAATTTAAACACTTCAAATGTTGGAATTATCTCTTCTGTCATGGTGACTTTCGTAGCAGCATCCTTATTGGTCAAAAGAGATGCTCGGTTTTTATTTAGTGTCCCCGCTGTGCCTTCTGCATTATAAGCCTTCCTTCTGGCCCACAGCACCCTTTTGATTCCAGCCTTGGGCGACTGTCTGTGTGGAACTTGCACATTCTCCCCGTGTCTGCATTGGTTTCCTCTGGGTGCTCCAGTTTCCTTCCACAGTCCAAATATATGCAGGATAGGTGGATTGACCATGCTAAACTGCCCGTAGTGTTTCAGGGAGGTGTAGATTAGGTGGGTTAGAGGGAGATGGGGCTGGGTGGAATGCTTTGAGGTTCGGTGTGGACTTGTTGGGCCGAAGGGCCTGTTTCCACACTCTAGGGATTCTGTGTGCTGTAGAAAAGTCTTGGGCTCCTTTTTCATGATAGTTGAAAATCTTGTTTAGCACTGGCAATTTAAAATTCTGAGGTCTTGATAGTGTATTTAAACATGATATCCACTGGTAGTGGAGGGCAGTTAAAAGTTTTACTTTCCTAACAGTAACAACTTGCTGCATGGATGTGTGGCCTATCTGGAAAATATGTAGGATTAAGAGGAAAAAGCAGGTGAATGGACCTAGTTTGATTTTTACGAAAAAGCTGGCATGGGTGCAGTGTGCTGTGTTCACCTTCTGCTTTTGATATTCTGTATCATAACATTAATAGGAAAAATATTTATTACAGGTATATGACTGGAGAGA
This sequence comes from Stegostoma tigrinum, assembly GCF_030684315.1. Classification (NCBI taxonomy): domain Eukaryota; kingdom Metazoa; phylum Chordata; class Chondrichthyes; order Orectolobiformes; family Stegostomatidae; genus Stegostoma; species Stegostoma tigrinum. The sequence goes on along the minus strand of NC_081383.1, from coordinate 3,763,867 downwards.
GAATTTCTGATTTTGAGCATACTGGGAAGAGCTTTGTTTTAATGTCTGATTATCAGTTTGCTGATCTTCTGGGGGAGAATTACACTGGATTTTGATGAATCTTCGTTGAAGGGAGAGTTGAACCAGATTTGTTTCTGAATGGTACCTTGTGACTCCCGTTAGTGCCTATGTGCGAGAGGTTGATTGCAGCCTTATGCATGTTGTGATCCCTGCTGCTGACCAGCATACTCCTGCTTGGTGGCTATGGTTAATGGCCTCTTTGGAGAAGTACAATAGATTAACAACATGTTGAGGTTCATAGTGGCTCAAATATTTTTAAAAATCACTTTTTAAAAATATAAGGTAGCATTTCAGAGGCACAAAACATGTTGACAAGAACAAATGCTAAAGTACTGTGGGAAGGGGGGTCAAAAACAACCCAGAGTCCAGTTGCCTCCTGACTAAACCAGTTTCACATATTACTAGGCATATGATTTCCTGGTCGTCAGTTTATCATTTCTCACTTGATATTTGTACCAATGAATCACTAACAACAGTAACTACTTGCCTCTATACTGCAATGCTATGGTTCAGGCTGACTGAGAACCAGCTTTCTTATTGGGAACAGGCTGCATGTAAGAAAATGAGAATAAATAGATGCACAGTTGATTCACACTGCTTTTTTCTGGGTGTCCTTTGTGTACCTTAGTGCGGTGTTTTCTTTTCGGAGGATAGAGAATGGAACTTTTGCCCATAACAGATGGCCAGTGGCAGCAGAAATAATTTTATATACATTTCAGCACTACTTTTTAAAAAAAAACAGTAAAAGTAACTCTCACTCCACACTGCCCCATCCCTGCTTTGTGGGGTTTATCAGCACTCCGGATGCTAGAGTCTGAGACTCCATTAATTTTTATTTCCTTGACAGCTGACCAACATGATTGCATTCTGCAGTAGTGTCATATCCTCACTGTTCTTTGGGTCAAGAGATCCCTCTTGAATTTCTTATTTGGTTTCTTAGTGATGATTTTGTCAGTTGGCAGTTACAAAGGGAAGTACAATTCATTTTTAAAGGGCTAGAACGCAGGAGCAGGGATGTATGTCCAGGGCTGTTTAAGGCTCTGGTATGATTGAATTTGGAATACCATGACATGTTTTGAGCCCTGCATCTAAGGAAGGATGTGCTGGCCTTGGAGGAGGCCCAGACAAGGTTTAGGATGATCCTGGGAATGAAGGCCTCGTCATATGAGGAGTGGTTGAGCACTCTATAATTGATAGCATTTAGAAGAATGAGGCAGATCTCATTTAAACTTACAAACTGCTGAGAGTGGATGTGGAAAAGATTTTTCCACGAGTAGGAGAGACTATCACCTGAAGGCACAGCATCCGAGTAAAAAGGTGACCCTTCAAAACTGAAATGGGGTATTTATTCAGCTGGGGTGATCAGTCGGTGGAACTCATTGCAGTAGGCCAAATCATTTGAGACTGTAAGAGGGAGGTTCAAGATTAGTAGAGGCATCAAAAGTTACAGGGAGAAGGCAAGAGAATAGGTTTGAGAAATATTTCAGCCATGATTGAAAGGTGGAGTAGCCAAATGGCTTAATTCTGCTCCTACATATTGTGGTTTTGATGACAGTGTGGATCTTGAGGAACACAGCAGGGCAGGCAGCGTCACAGGGGCAGGAAAGTTGACTTTTTGGGCTGGGACCCTTTTTGTTTTTATCTGAAGAAGGGTCCTGATCCAAAATGTCAACTTTCCTGCTCTGTTCCTCCAGCTCCTCACTGTGTTATCTCTGACTCCGGCATTGGCAATTCTTACTGTCTCCGGTCTTGACGACCCCTGGTTTTGCTTTGAGTGGATCATTGTGTCTATTTGCTACTAGTTGTTAGTTTGTACCATCCCCTTTATTTCTCCCACTACCCCTACTCGGGGCCATTATCGTGAAAGTGTTTCACAGGAACATAAGAACTCTGAGCAGGAGTAGGCTATCTGGCCCCTTGAGCCTGCCCCGCCATTTAATAAGATCATGGCTGATCTTTTTGAGACTCAGCTCCATTTACCCACCCACTCAACATAACCCTTAATTCCTTTACTGTTCAAAAATTTATCTAGCCTTGCCTTAAACAATCAGCGAGGCTGCCTCAACCACTTCACTGGACAGGTTCACACTCCTTTGGGTGAAGAAGTTCCTCCCGATCTCAGTCCTACAGCTTCTTCCCTTGATTTTGAGGCAGTGCCCTCTAATCCTAGTTTCACCTGCTAGCAGAAACAACCTCCCTGCCTCCACCTTATCTATTCCCTTCATAATCTTACGTGTTTGTACAAGATCTCCCTTCATTTTTCTGAATTCTAATGAGTATAATCCCAGTCTGCTCAGTCTCCTCATAACCTCAACTCTGGAATCAACTGAGTGAATCTCCTCTGCACACCCTCCAGTGCTAATATATCTCTTCTCAAGTAAGGAGACCAAAACTGCACACAGTTCTCCAGGTGTAGCCTCACCAGGACCCTATACAGCTGCAGCATAGCCTCCCTGTTTTTAAACTCCATCCCTCTAGCAATGGCAGACAAAATCCCATTTGCCTTTTTAATTATCTGCTGCACATGCAGTCCTACTTTTAGCGATTCATGCACAAGGACACCCAAGTGCCTCTGCAATTGTGTGTTGCAATTTTTTACCATTTAAAACATAGCCCGTTTTGCTGTTGTTCCTACCAAAATGGATGACCTCACACTTATCAACATTGTACTCCCTCTGCCAGACCTTTGCCCACTACTTAGACTATCTATATTCCTCTGCAGACTTTGTCCTCTGCACACTTTGCTCTACCACTCACCTTAGTGTCATTTGCAAATTTTGACGCACCACACTTAGTCCCTAACTCCAAATCATCTGTGTAAATTGTAAACAATTGAGGTCCCAACACTGATCCCTGATCACACTACTAGCCACTGACCGCCAACCAGAAAAACACCCATTTACCCGTACTCTCTGCTTTCTACTAGTCAACCAATCCTCTATCCATGCCAGTGCATTACCTGTAATACCGTGCAACTTTATCTTACGTAGCAGCCTTTTGTGTAGCACCTTGTCAAATGCCTTGTGGAAATCGAGATGCACCACATCCACATGTTCCCCATTATTCACCATGCAAGCAATATCCTCAAAGAATTCCACCAATTTGGTTAAACATGACTTACCCTTCAATAAGCCATGCTGGGCGTTCCCAATGGGACAACTTATATCCAGATGTCTTGCTGTTTCTTCCTTAATGATAGATTCAAGCATTTTCCCCACTACTGAAGTTAAGCTAACTGGCCTATAGTTACCTACTTTTTGTCTACTTTTTTAAACAGTGGTGTCACATTGGCTGTTTTCCAATCTGTGGAAACCACCCCAGAGTCCAGTGAATTTTCGTAAATAATTACTAGTGCATTTGCTATTTCCCCCATCACCCTCTTTAGTACCCTCGGATGCATTTGATCAGGGCCAGGAGACCTGTCTATCTTTAGCCCCATTAACTTGCCCAGCACTGCCTCCTTAGTGATAGTTTCTAGGTCCTCACCTGCTATAACCTTCTTGCCATTAGTTTTCGGCATGTTATTTGTATCTTCCACTGTGAAGACCGACACAAAATAACTGTTTAATGTCTCGGCTATTTCCTCATTCCCAGTTATTAAATTGGCTTTTTCGTCCTGTAAAGGACCAATGTTTACCTTCGCCACGCTTTTACAATTTGCACATTTATAGAAACTTTTGCTCAGATAGTGGGAATTGCAGATGCTGGAGAATCCAAGAGAACAAAGTGTGGAGCTGGATGAACACAGCAGACCAAGCAGCATCTCAGGAGCACAAAAGCTGACGTTTCGGGCCTCGTCTCTGATGAAGAGATGCTGCTTGGCCTGCTGGGTTCATCCAGCTCCATACTTTGTTATCTGAGAAACTTTTGCTGCCTGTTTTTATATTCTGAGCTAGTTTACTCTCATAATCTCTTACTTTTCTTTATAACTTTTTGTGGCTTTCTGTTGGCCTTTAAAGATTTCCCAGTCTACTAGTTACGCACTACTCTTTGCTTTTTTCTGTTTTTTTCAATCTGATACTTCCCTTTATTTCCTTAGCACCCACGGCTGGCTCTCTCTTTTCCTACAGTTCTTCCTTATCACTGGAATATACTTATGCTAAGCACTGAAAAATAATTTTGAAAGTCCTCACTGTTCCTCAATTGACCCACCATAAAGTTTTTGCCCCCCTTCTACCTTAGCTAACTCCTCCCTCATTCCTTCTTCGTCTCCTTTGTTTAAGCATAGGACATAGGTACTGGATTTAACCTTTTCATGCTCCATCTGTATTTTAAATTCGACCAGACTGTGATTGCTCTTTCCGAGAGGATCCCTAACTGTGAGATCATTAATTATTCCTGTCTCATTACTCAGGACTAGATCTCGGATAGCTTGCTCCCTCGTAGGTTCCATTATATATTATTCGAGGAAATGATCACAAATGCATTCTATGAACCCCTCCTCAAGGCTGCCATGACCAACCAGGTTTGACCAATTGATATGTAGATTAAAAATCCCCATGATAATTGCTGTACCATTTTTACATGCGTTAGCTATTTCGATGTTTATTGCCCGCCTCACTGCGATGTCATTATTTGGTGGCCTAAAGACCACACCCATCAGTGACTACTTCCCCCTGCTATTTCTAATTTCCACCCAAATGGATTCAAAGTTTTGTTCAGTAGAACCTATATCATCTCTCACTACTGCCCTGATAGCATCCTTAAAAATCAGAGCAACACCACCTCCCTTACCCTCCTGTCTGTCCTTCCAAATAGTTTGATACCCCTGGATATTTAACTGCCAGTCATGACCATCCTGTAACCATGTCTCTGTAATGGCCATTAAATCATAGCCATTTGCCTGATTTGCACTGTCAACTCATCCACCTTGTTTTGAATGCTCCGAGCATTCAGCTAGTTTCATGCTGAGACCTTTTCCATAATGATAGGATACGATGCTAAACATACATTCAACAGCCAGCTCCAGGCGATTGGAAGTATAGTACCTCATTTCTTCCCCAGACAGCTCAACCTGTTTCTTCATCTTTCATGTTTGACTTTTTGGTTTTGCTGGAACCACTTGTCCTTTGGCCTCTAAATAGTACAGAACATGAAGTAAAACTGCCCAAGCATGTTCACCATGGCAACTTAAAAATCTTAGGGTATTCGGTTTAGCCACAGCTAGCTCAGCTGTCTTTCATAGCTGTTGATGTGACACAGCATGTGGAGCAAGAAGTTACTGAAACAAACAACACCTAATTCTGTTCCCGTGTATGCAGAGCAGCTGATTTTGGGAAAACTTAATTTCATTTGCAACTTCAATAATAAGAAACCTTACAAAACCTTTAAATGAACACTTTTACTTTTAAGCGGAGTTTATCAAAAGAAATGGGTTTTAAACAAAAAAAACCTGTCATTTGTCGTCACTAATGTAACAAAACTGAGCAGATGCTCCTATGTTTTAAAGTTGACTGGAGCTTGAATAGTTGCTTTTATGCTGACTATTTCCGATGGTTTGACCCATTTATACACGTAGTGGACATTGATACCTGCATTATCATTTCCCTTTTCATTCCTGTATGGTGGTATTCATGTGGGTGTATTTGTATGGTCTACAGGAACTGGCATGCTGTGCTCATGTTTCAGAAACCACCACCTTTATTCCCATGGTCCACCTGCATTTTCAAGGGTACACCATGCTGCTGCTGCCTGAACTGTTGAGTGATTGAACTAAAGCTAGTTGGGAGAACTAGTCTCCACGATTGGAATGTTGACATGGATTGTTTATATTGATTTTTGCAGGATGATGTGGGCAGCAGGAGCTGTGGCTGCCATGTCCAGCATCACCTTCCCAGCGGTTAGTGCTCTAGTTTCTAGGAATGCCGATCCTGATCAACAAGGTAGGCTATTTCCTTTTTCTCCTTGGACTGTGCAATGTGTAGCAGGTTTCAAACAGTTTTAACACATGCTGGGTTCCCTCTCTAATGGTGTTGAGTATATCAACACCAAATTGACTGTCAGTTCAAGAAGGTAACTCACCACCATCTTAAGGGCAGTTAAGAACTGACAATAACTGCTAACTGAATCAGCAAAGCCCACATCCCCTGAATAAATTGAAAAAAGAATTGCCTTGTGGGTTTCACTGGTTCAGCTGACATTTATTGCCCTTCGAGTTGCCCTTGAGAAGGTGATGGTGAGCTGCTGCCTTGAACTGCTGCAGGTAGACCCTTTGTGCCAATAGGAAAATAATTGTGGGATTTTGACAGAGCAATACTAAAGGAATGGCTATGCATTTGCAAATTAGGATGGTGTGCGCTTGGAGAAACATTTCCAGGTGGTGATGGTGTTGCCATGTATCTGCTGCCCTTGTCCTTCTCAGTGGTAGAACGTGTAAGTTTGGATGGTACTCTGTAGGATCTTTGATTTTCTGCGGGGATGGGGCGGGGGGTGGGGGGGGGGGGGGTGAAGAATCGGTCACTGGTTTGAAATCACCAAGTAACCATAGTGTGTATGAGCTGTGATGCCATACAGTCTGTCAAAAACAAAACACTTGAAAAAAAAGGGTAATTGGAAAATGTTGAAATTGAGTGCATCTGTAAAGAAAAAACAGACTGTTTCGTGTTGATAACTTCTCCTCCTTTCACTAGGACTGAAATATGTTGGAATAACAGGCAAGATTGACTGCTGCGAGGGGTCATAGTTTTAAGGTGTTAGGAGGAAGGTGTAGAGGAGACGTCAGGGGGAGGTTCTTCACCCAGAGAGTTGTGAGCACATGGAATAGTTTACCAGTGGTAGGCATGGAAGCGGATTCATTAGTGACATTTAAGCGACTGCTGGACATGCACATGGACAGCAGTGAATTGAGGGGAGTGTAGGTTAGGTTATTTTATTTTTGGATTAGGATTATTCCGTGGCACAGCATCGTGAGCCGAAAGGCCTGTAGTGTGCTGTACTTTTCTATGTTAACATTACTTTTATAGAAGCATAGGCAGAAGGTGACATGGGTAAGAATTAGAGGGAAGCACTGGTCTAGAGTAGGGCAGGTAAGACTGAATAACAAGTAGTGATGTTTAATGGCAAAAGTAGGTCCAAGTGGACAGGACAAATGATGAATCTCGAGTAACTGTAAATGACAACATCCTGTCACAACTTTCCCATCTTTGCATTTTAGCATGGTACCGTAGGGCTACTAGAACACAGGGCATGAGTGGAGGGGACAACTGATGGAATTGCAATTCAAAAAAAGTTCTTTTTTAAATATAGTTTGCAATTTATTTTAGCTTGGGCAAGAGTAAATTCACCCCGTCTATTCAATACTTCACAGTTGAAATGTGAAGTCTTCAAGAGCAAAGCACATTCCATGGGCTGAATGGTCTATTACTGCACCGATGCCTTGTGGTCTTCAAAGGATTTGTATATGAGATGGTTCTTCCCTTTCCCTACAGGAGTTGTACAAGGAATGATCACTGGAATCAGAGGATTGTGCAATGGCCTTGGCCCAGCACTGTATGGATTTGTATTCTACCTTTTCCATGTGGAATTAAACGAAATGGGAGATGTTGATAACCCAGGCAAAGTTCCTAAAGGAAACATGCAAAATCCAACTGATGAGGTAAAGCAACAACTTGTGCGGAGACCCAGCTCCCTTGTCATTTCTTGATGCATAACCAACTGGCGTTGAAGGTAGTGACGCAGTGGTAATGTCAGTGGACTAGCAATCCAGAATCTGGTCAGTGCTCTGTGGACATTGGGTTTAAATCCCTCCTTGGCAGATGGTAAAATTTTGAAATAAATTTCAAGTAAAATCTGGAATAAAAATATGCTTACTGGTTATGAATGCTGTTGAGGAAGGAAATGTGCCATCCTTACCTGATTTGACATACACGTGACTCCTGGCCCACATCACTGTGGTTGACTCTTAACTGCTCTCTGGGCAGTTAGCCTAAGGCAGCAATGCCCAGAACCCATTAATTTTTTTTTAAACAAATGCTGTTTCAGAAAGTATGAGAAATCCTTGGCTTTGAGTAAAGACAAAAATCAAGGAAATTACGCTAAACAATTAAAATGCCCAAGTTGGGCCCCTGAAAGAAAATAATGTTCAATACTGGACACTATATTTGGGGAAGGAGAACCTGCTTGCACTGTCTAGTTTGCAGCGACAGAACACATTTAAAATCATCGGCGAAAGAATCCGATGGCAGATGAGGATAAATTATTTTAAGCAGTGAGTTCTGATCTAGAATGCACCTCCTGAAAATAGAATCAGTTTTCCATTCGGGAGGAGCTTTTAGAAGCGAACCTAATGGGTAATTGTAAAGGACGCATGTATTTCGAGGAAAGTCTTCAAAGAGGTTGCACAGACTGAGTTGGGGTGGTTGGCCACTTCTGTATGATTCTGTTGAGATACCCCAGTTTGTACTCAATATGATAAAGCTGTGGCAGTAGATAGCATTTGAAATCTATGGGATACCACTTCTGTTAGATGCCATAACTGCATATGGTGCATACAACAGGTAACCAAAAGCCAGGTCCAAGATATTAATTTTAATCAGTGCCTTGAAGAGGTGAGGCAGGAATTTGGGGAGGAAATTCCAGAGCTTAGAGCAGACACTGAAGGTAGGAAGTTCTCATGAATAAAGAACTGCAGTTGCTGGAAATCTGAAACAAAAACAGTGTTGGAGAGACTTAACAGGTCTGGCAGCATCTATGGAGAGAACTGGTTCTAATGAAGCATCACTGAGCAAGAAACATTTAGCTGTTTTCATTGCTCAGATACTGTCAGACCTGCTGAATTTCTCCAGCACTGTTTTTCTGTATGTAGGAAGTTCTCTTGCTCTAGGGACCTCTGCTTCTCCCTGTTACTTAAAACAAATCAAGTGTGAAAGAATGCCCTGCAAAATTTGCTGCCATGTTTCCATGTTTATGTTGCCACAGTCGAACATAATTTCATATCTGAGGCACTTTGAAATGTGATGTATGTGCATGTAAACTTTTTAATGCCCCTCATCATTAATGCATGTAACAGTCGTGAACATCAGTGAAACAAGAATGTTAAAGCTATTTTGAAAAAAAATTGACAAGTTACCTTGTGTTAAATTCTTTAAGTTGTGAAACAAACTGTCCTTAATTTAATTTTTAAAAGCTTGCAAAATTACAACTTCAATAATTCCAGGTTTTCTTTTCTTCCTCTATCTTATTTTGTTTGTCCAGAGTACTATAATCCCAGGACCTCCGTTTCTTTTTGGCGCCTGCTCAGTCTTGCTGTCGCTGCTAGTCGCCTTGTTCATCCCGGAGCACAGCGGCCTCCCTCTGCGTTCTGGCAGCTGGAAGAAACATAATAATGGATCACAAGGTCACCCCCACAGTCCACAGAGCACGAGTCCCGATGGCAAGGAGCCCCTATTGCAAGACAGTTGTGTATGATGGCCAAGAGCTGCCTGCTCTCAGGTAGCTAGAAGTGGAGCTCGAGATCAGGCATGGCTGCAAAGCCAAGGTTTTCACTTTAGGAATACTAACAATTGTAATATTCTTTCTGAATTTTTGCAAGTTTAAAAGTTGTTGGTCTTTTTTTAAAATTTAATGTGTTGAGAAACAATTCCTATCATACCACTTTCTGGTTCACCTGATTGGCTCATTGGAGTCTCAATGCTCTCTGGATGCTTTTAGCAGTTGGCACAATCTTGAAGTTCCTTTAATTACAGGATGTTGTTCCTGTTTTGTTGCCTTGTACAAGACACCAGAAGTCAGTTACAGTCAGTTCTTAAATTACTGTGCTGCTTCTGTGCAAGTTTCATTTTTAAATTGCATTATTGCCTGAAGATGAGTATCATGTGGATGCCTGCAAGCCAAATATAACACTGCCGGTGTCTGCTCAGATCACAGCAAAGATGATCCACAAACAAAAGTGAGTGTTTCAAAATGTCTGGCAGGCTGCCTGTTTGAGTCCTGGTGGTTTCAAATTCAGCTTGTTAGCTCGTCAACACCTGCAATTCTGGGATTCTAATGGCAACGTATTGCACATGTCTTATTTTATAATGCAGGTTCAGTCACAGCTGTGTACGATGAAACCTGTCTTTTTGGTCTTGTGGCTAAGCAGCTAACTATTTTCAAAGCTGACGAATTGGAATGTAAGCTGCAGTTTCTGATCATTCAGTCCTGTCCTAAAGTGGCCACAGTGACTTTTTCTCCTCCTCTACCTCCCACCCTAAATCTTGACTGTTTTACTGCTGGGAAATGGGATCTTACTGCAATATGCCCTGTGCAGTATTTTCTTTATTTCAAGTAGGCTGCTAAAGATGTTTACCACTCTGAAAATCTGGGGCATGGGTAAAATAACACCACAAGAGCAATTATTTTATTTGAACAGCACTTTTTTTTGTCTTATAGGAATTGAGATAATCTTGCTGCCAGACTACAGTCCTTTTGTTTTTTTGAGAGTTGGATCAGTAAAGAACAGGAAATGGACTTCGAATAGCATTAATTTTCAGGCCAAGTACAGCCTCCGTATGGAGAGTCCCTCAATTAGGTCACAAGGGAGGGGATTTTTGAAGTGCAATTCCATTGCCCTAGTGTCAAATCATATTCCTTAACCGTGGAAACCTTCTACCTATCCAATAATAGCTGAAAGAAACCCTATCATGTTCTATCATGTTCTATCTTGTTACACATTTGCAATTTACTTAATACAGGTCAAACCCAAAACTCTGGAGAACTTTGGGCATGGAAGTGTGTGTGAACCCAACTGTGCTGCAAGTATACTTTGCTGAAGAGTGCATTTCATAAATGCCAGATCCTAACATAGGACTCGAGTTATTGTTTGTGCTGGCTGCTGTCTATTCAGACAAAGTTTATCCAACTTTGAAGTGGCTAAATTCACAGCTGTCATGTCTGTGAGGCACCTTGAAGCTATCTGAGGTGTTGGCTGCCTAGTGTTGTTCCTGAAATTAGTGGTAGACTTGAGGATAATTTGTATATGGTTTACTCTGTACTGCCTCCAGCTTCATTCTAACAATCGACTTAATGTATGATATTTGAATTTTACAGGCAAGTGGATTTAGGCACTTGGATTTTTATACTTGAGTTTGTATTTACCCCTGATGGAAACTGGTTAATGGAGCATTTATTGTAATCCAGTTCCCTGATTGCACCCTGCTTTTATTTTATCATCTTTGAGATTTGACTAGAGGTTCCTCTAAACTGTACCATAGGTATCCCAGATTTCGTTTCCAGATTTTATTGAGTGAACTGAGGTTGGAGCATGTTATGATTTACCTCTGCACCCTTGGGTAGAGGAGGAATCAGCCTGTGCTGTAACTCCTGAACATTCAGTACTTCTATTGGAACCTACATCTGAGGAAGGTCAGAACCTACTGCTGCTTTGTCCCCATCTGCAGACTCTCACAATTGGCATTGACACAAATGGTGCTATTTTGAACTGCTAGGAGTATGTAGCATTTGTAAAACATCCACTGAGACCCTCTGGGAAAGGAAGAATAAAATGTCGTTGCTAATGCTGAGTTTGAAATCAGTTTCTTAATTTGGGTGTTCATACCGATTAGAATCTTACACCCTGTGTTGCCTTGGGATTGGAGGCAGAGAATTTGTAAACCAGATTACTAACTTCTCAGAATAGAGAAGACTGCAATTTGCATTTTTGTAGTTTGGAACTGGAAATGGCTGCCAAATGTTTGCCAGAGTGGAATGAGTTTGGGCTAGTCCAGTAATTATCACTGCATCCTCCTTTTCGAAATGTATTCTAAAGTTTGAAAGTTTTTTTCCACCACCCATGACCAACTACTCTGTCCACCTGATGTGGCACAGGAAAGTTTACTTTCTACCTATAGTCTAACTACATGAAGCAAAACGAAGTTCTGATGAAGTAATCCGTCACCAACTGCAAGGCCCCTACTGCCCTTTGCAAGCTAAAATGAGGATTAAGCTTCCGGTAATACCTGGTTTATTTTTAATGTGCCATATTATTTTACTCTAATGTGCCCTGTTTTATTCTGACTGTAAACATTATTCAGCTTTGTTGAGAAAATTTTTGTTGAGTGGGGAGGGGAGAAACAAGAATTACCATGGGTGCCTTTTCCTAAAATTGGTGATCACTTTACTTGTTGAGGTGTGATCAGTCCACTGTGAGAAAGGAGGGTAGGAAAATGATTGATCCTCCACAGTGGTTATCCATTTCCTTTTGTCCTTACACTTTGAAGTTATACAATGGAAATGACACACCAACTCCATTGTCATTGCAATACACCACCTTATTCAGAGTCATTTGGAATATAGCAATACGCCATTGTCATGATACATCCTCTAACAACATGGTTGTGCTGCCGCCAACTACAAATTCAATTATCCCCCCATCTGTCCCACCAAAATTACCAAATAATGTAATCTTTGCCATGAGCCTGTTTTTGGGTTAAGTCTTGGAAATCATGACATGCAGCAACCAAGAGACCAAAACATAATGATGCCTTAACCCTTGTTGCGGTGGTCAGGTCAATAGATGGAAATTGTGTTTTTTTTTAAACCAACTGTTTTCTTTTAAAAGAGGGAACTTGAATGGAAGGATACACTGTTGAATGTTGGCAAACTGAAGCAGATTTGGGTAGAGGGAAAAACAAATGATACAGCTTTCCTACTGAAGGTCGAAACAAATTCAAGTATTTCCGTTTCAAGGGGGTACAGAGCACTTTGATAAAAGTGAGTTTATTTAACTTAGCAACTTAGACAAATTATGACTTTTAATTAATATTTCATTACCCATATGACGAGTACAATCTGATGGGATGATAAACTTGGTTGATGCTCCCGTGTGAGCATTGAGAGGCTGTTATAGGCCTCAAAGATAATTGTACTTTTAACAAAGTACACTTCGATTAGACAAAGTAGTTTGTGTAAGTTTTATTGTAAAGCTTATTTAATTATAGAAATATATATAAAGTCCATATTTCAATTTCTAGCTTTATCTTGATAATGGGTACCAGTCAACTTGGTTTCAAAGTGTTCAGCATGTTAAACCTATTACAATGCTAATTTTGTCAGGACCGGAGCAATATTTGCAGCAAAATTCAAAGCTTATTGGTTTGAGTAGTGTTTCTTGATGGCCTGTACAGGCTGTCAAGTGGCCTTGAGCAGTGAGTTCTCTTTACCCAAGTTTCAGTAATATAGGGGAATGATGACTGATGGTACTTCCTTGTCTTTCCAACAATGGGAACCTTCAAAATGGTTAAAACAAATTAAGAGTAGATGGTGTGTCAGCATTGTGAAGCTACATGAACATTGACAAAGGTAGATGTGAGCCTTGGAAGCTTCCAGCATCAGTTCTTGGACTACAGCAAGTTAGTTACTTTTTAAACCAGGTCTCTCACGTTTGGAGTATTAAGTCTGTAGTTGATCTCAATCAGTCAGTGTTCATTTCTTTTCAGTGCTTTGTACACATCCTGCTGGACATGTAGATTTTAGGGCAAGATGTGAGCACATGTGCTATGATATCTGACATAACCACATGTTTGTTGACAATCACGGCGCTTAGATCTGTGGTGCATTGACTGACTTACCACTTGATTGAAGTAGTATTACGGCTACTGAAAGGAATTTCATGTGCAGATCTCCTGACTTTCCATTATCTTTTAAATATGGCCGTGCTGTGAAATTTTCTAAATGTTGGCCTGGCAATGCTTTGTATTCATTTGTAGACATGTCTAAAGGGCGATTTAACAGTCATCCTAGTATAGAGTAGAAAGAGTTGTGCTTAGTGTGGAGGCCAGATGTTAAGATTGAGCTGAGACTTGAAGGAAATTCTAACCAATTCTTCGATGGAAGTGGAGCAATGGAAGCCATTTCTTCCTAAAATGTAGCAGTTGAGATTGGAAAATCTTGATTTAATACTTGCTTAACCTGCTGTGTTGTGATTATTTTGGTGTTTGTTGATTACACTATCAGCTAATGAGTTGGAGTCAGACAGGACTTGCAATGTGTAGTCGATTGTACAGTGCACTGCGTTTAAGTCTGCAGAGCCCAATTTGAAGCAGTCATTATGAACTAATGGGCATAACATTGACCAACAGCATCAGTAGATTCTCTGGATTAAAAACATGCATTATTTCTCCAGAAAATGCAATATGTGGAGGATGTTTTGCATTATCCAAGCTATGTGCATGAAATCAATTCCATTCAAGCATGGTGCTCGCTGAACGTGATCAGTGCAAGAATCATTCATTGATCTCCATTCTGCTGCCAAAGCCATCCCCGAAATCCGTGAAGTTGGATAACTGTGTGCACTGTGCATCCACATTCAAGAGCCCATTTCTGCTCGAGCCAGTGTTTTAGAAAGAAACACCACAACTTCAATTCCATTCTCTTCCTCTTTGGCCCCCAAAAAGGGCACGTCTTCTCATCAGGGAGAGCAGGGTGTCCAGACATGGATCACCTTTTGAATGGTGCTTTGGCTGAGGGAAGATGTTCTCTTCAGTCAATCCATACTGCATTCATTTTATAACCAAAGGAGGAGACAAATGTTAATTTTACTTTGTTTCTCTCAAGATGATGAGATTTCAAACAATGCATTGATTCAGCACATTAATATTAGTGTATTAATTGATTTTTCCATCAATAGCACAAAATCAGTGCTGTCTTGGGAGTTTTATTCCACCTGGAAATGTGTGGGTGTTGGGGGAGTGAGTGTGATTGAACATTTATGAGTTGGAGGGTAATATAATCATGCATTTTGTAGCAAAACATGTTGTTCTTTGGTTAAAAATCTTTGACGTGGAAATTGTTGCAAGAGTAATTGTTGCCAATGCATTGAATATTTTATATCAGAATACCAGTACCATTTTTTTCGTTGGGAGAGATCAGTACCTTGGGGGAAAAAAGCACTATTGGCATGGCTTAGCAACTGTTAGCATATGAAATGTGGTTGACACCCCATTCCTGCAGCACTTGAGGTGCTGTAGCGTCAGAAGTGTTGATTTTCAGGATAAGACATTAACCAAGGGCCTAGCTGCGCTGTCAGGTGGATGGCAGTGTTCATGACACTATTTTTGAAAAAGATCAGGGGCATACTTTATGGTGTCCTGTCCAATTATTATCACTCAATTAATTTCGTTTAAGTAACTTCTTTTAAAAAGGATAATCGCAATGCTGTTTATGGAGATTTGCTATGTGCAGGTTCACTGCTATGTTTCCTTTATGCAATGGTGACTATGCACGATGAGTATTTCATTGGTACTGAGTAATTGCAAGTTTGTTTTTAGTTTTGTGGGTTTTTTTGACTAGATTTCTTTTTCTTGTCTATGCTCTGTTTACGTTGTTGCAACTGAGGCCTGTCAGTTGGGGTGTTCCTTTGTTCATTTCTGCACATAAGCACATGAGACCTGATTGCCCTGACAGACTTCCGCGTTGCATGAGACACACTGAATGTCAGACTGGCCTTGAGCATTGCTCAAGTTAGAGTCGAGCGGGAACCCTAATGTGTAAACCTGCTCCAATTGTAGTTGGATGTTCCTGAAATATTTACAAAGAGTTGAATTTTAACTTTTAAAACAAAAAAATCCCTCTCTCTGTGTAAGCTTGGCTTTTCGTGGCTGGCACAAGCTAGTCAGTTCATTTTGTTTGGTAAGAATGACACAATGAAAGGTCATTCAGAACAACTCATTGGCAAACATATCAATATTGGGCTGTACACTTGGGAACAGCAGTAGACCATTTGTCCCTCATGTTTGTCATGAACCACGTCTCATCTCTAAGTATGGTCTTTAATTCCTTTCTCCTTCCTGTTAACTGTGCATGGATAAACAAACATTGCAGGATTGCAAAATCCATGATCTGTCATTGCCACATAATTAAAAGCAGGTTTTTTGTTCTCAATCAGCAAATAAATAAGCCAAAGCCTTCCAGGACCCCATCTAATTGAGAGTGTTGTCAACTCCAGAACACACATTCTATTTACCCATGGTTCTGAGTCCCTTACCTGAGACTATTAATTATAAATAAAATCGCACAGTGCCTGATTATGGATTGCCCTCCGCCTGTCAGAGCAGGATAAAATGACTAATTTCTGCAGACGTATTAAGTTAGTAACTGCATTTGAGCAGCTGGTCCCTTTCATTTTGAATTACTGGATATGTGATGGTTTCAGTAACTGATCAACATGCTGAAGGAATCTATGAACCGAACTGCAGGGCAGCCCATGTTGATGCAGATACCATTTGGTTGATCATGGAGCATGTACTCTTTGCTGCACATTCTCAGAACATTTCCTAAATACTGCTCAGCAAGAGCAGAGGCCAGGTGTGTGTAGGGATAGCACTACAGTCCTGAACAAGCTGAAACCATGCTGGTCACATCACTGAACCCCAAATGGCTGCTGAGTGGATCATGAGTATGCTGTGGACCCAGGTTTGTCTATTCTGCAATTAAACACCTCTGCAATTGTGGATTGCGCTGTTTCCATTTGTTTCAATTGCCTGCAGTGTTCCTAGCCAATTCACCCAAATCTTTTGGACAAACTCTTGATCAGTGCGCAAGATGAATTGAAATGCCCTGCGTACATAGCTTCAATGATATTGCGTTTAGCCCCAGTGAAAAAATATAGTATATTGCTTAAAGTTGGCTGGTAGGGTACCAGGGATCAGTTTAGAAATAGGAAATCTGGACAAAAGTTAGTTGTACCCAATTATGATATGAAATGAACCTGAGGTTGCACAGGATGTAAAGAGCAGTCACATCTCGGGAACGATGCATTATTCTCGTGCATTTTAACTGGACCGTGACATGCCATGAGGCAGAACAGTTTCAGAAGGGTTTCCCTGGAAAATTCTTTTTAGCCTCTTCAAAATGTACAGTGGAACTCTCATCTCCTTGAGGCCAGCTGCATGTTCCTCCTTGAGGCTTTCCACAGTCCCTGAGGCTTTACTGGAATCAGATGGTGGACCCTGGAGGTGATTGAGCTTCACCTCTAAGCTTGAACGGTTTCAGTAGTAGCGGGAAAGTGTCAAAAAGATTCAACCAGTGGAAATCTGGTTGGTATTGGAAAGATGCATCAGTTGGCCTGGCTATGGAAATAATTCTGTGCCTGAAATTTGGGTCAGGGCTTTTGCCCTCAGGGTCTCAGGATTTAATTCAATTGTGCTCACTGCAGAGGAAGCATGGCCCCTGGAAATTGAGGCTGGAAATATTAACACTGTCTGCACCATCATACAATCTCAGCAGGGTACATCAGCAGTAACATGCAGGTTTATTAACTGTGACATGGAGGTGCTCTTGTTTCAACTTAGAAATTCAAGACCAAGATTAAATGAAGTGTTGGAAAAGGACCAGCAAGACATTCAGTTGTTCATTCTACTAGGTATTGTAGGCTCATGTGTTTGAATATCATTCTGAGGGGCATTTTTACTCTCCTCCATGGAGCTATTAGTCATTACTGCTCCAATGTTCCAGAACAGAGTGAAGGCAATTGTAAGTGTTAAAGATGGTAAATCCACCAACTGTGCACGTATGTTGTACCTGTCTGCTTGTTTTTTGTGGAGAGTGATTGGAGTTGGTTTTGACTAGAAAAGTAGCAGTTCAGACTCCCTGCATTTTGAGGCAAGTTGATGTCCCTTGTGAGAATTTGAGTTCACAGGTTGTAAAGACTAGAAACAACAATTCTTGTCAGAAGGAAGAGTAAACACCAATTTACCTGGCAAGCATTGGGACCAAGTAACTTGTTTCTAGAAACATCTGTATAATGCAGGCACAATGATTATTTGCTGTTGGAATTGAGCTGCAAGAGTCATGGTGGGATTTCAGAGGGGCAAGCAATTTTTGGGAATTGGGGCTAGGCTGGTTTTATAGATTTTATGTGCCACTTACTAGGTTTTACAAATCCAGTTAGTATACTAACTGCTTAAATCTTCTGTCATCTCCTCACTTCAGTGAGACCATTTTTAAGGTGTCCCTCATGGAGGGCCCAGTTATAGCTGCAATCCTCAATTCCTGAATTTTGAAGATGATAGGTGTTGCTCTGATATAACAACACATGAGAGTATCTACTACATCAATACATTGTAATGTGAAATATCGGTTTGGTGTGGTGTCCATTTCTTCCAGTTCTTCCTTTTGCCTGTTGGAGAACTACTTTTCCTGGCTAGTTGTTTTCTACTGTTAATGCAATGTTCATGGCAGAGTACACTTGCTGCCCACGAAACCAAAAATGTTTTTTCATTTTTTAAAAATTGTTAACTATACCATCAGTTTTGTTTACCTGTTTTCTCTTGCCTTCTGCCAACATTGCTGTAATTGTCCACCCTCTTGTGGCCAACTGAACTGGCAGAATGTTTCCTGGTGCCTCCTATTTGGTGGATCTTATTGGCTTGATTGTGTGTGTGTTCTAGTAAGGTTCACAAAAACAGTTAATGTGAAATAGATGACTTTGTGCTTGGTGTACCCTAGGGCACTGTTACTGTTGACATCTCCCTCATCGTAAAAGCACTGAAATGCATGTGCATGTGTTCAGATTCCAGCTGTGCTTTCATTAGTGTATATCCATGTACTCTGCATTATATCTAGCTCCAGATCTGCTTATCCTCTGCTAGTTCAGTTGGGGCACTTACTCTTCTCTGTAGCAGCTTGTCTTGGTCGGGGTCGGGGGGGGGGGGGGGGGGGGGTGCGGGTAAGAGATGGGGGAGTGTTGCTGGACAATGCTTGTGGCTTTCTGGTAAGACAACTATCAAGCACTGTTGCATGTCATTCTACAATGAAACCTCACT
The DNA here is from genome assembly GCF_030684315.1 of Stegostoma tigrinum. Classification (NCBI taxonomy): domain Eukaryota; kingdom Metazoa; phylum Chordata; class Chondrichthyes; order Orectolobiformes; family Stegostomatidae; genus Stegostoma; species Stegostoma tigrinum. The sequence continues at coordinate 3,745,070 of NC_081383.1, read as the reverse complement.
CTGGGATGAGTGACCACTTTGAGAGGAAAGGTGATGGGTGGTGCAGAGATTCCAGAGGATACTCAGTCTGAGTAACTCTAGCCTTTGGAGAGGAAGCCATCTTGTCTGTTTTAGCTAACTTGTCCGTTCGAGTTGTAGTAACAACATAGCCAATTCATTCTCTGTACTAGTCTGTGCATTTTCACTAATTAGAGTTTTTACTGTTATTTTCCTGAAAATAAGCAATCAATGGATGAGAATTTTCTTAGGTTATACTGTGGCATTTATTAGCTTTATATAAAAGACGTGCAGTTACCTGGGTTTCTATTCACATCGAGGCTGGTGAGGAATGGCCCAAAGAATTTTCTGTTCTTTTTAAAACTGTTCACTTGCCTGAATCTAAAAAGCTCAGAGTTGAAGCTGCACCAGAACAAAGTTTTTTTTTCAAAAAAAGACCAGTTCTGTGTCCAAGTCCTGCTTCAGATTTTTGTCATGTTTATCACAGCACTGGTTCTGAACTTCCCACATTTGATGAACTTTCAGATGCCTTCATTTCTGTTAAGCAATGAGCACAACCATACAGTACTGATTAAAAAAAGCTTCTGCATTAACTCAAAGATAAAGGATTCATAGAATTAACTGAGATTAATCATTCTGTTCCCTTTCCCAATCGTAGACTGTAAATAAAGCTAAAACCCATAAAAACAAAATTGCTTTTGGAAATACACTAGATTTCCATTGAGTTGTGACATAACTGGTGAGCGTGTGGTGTCAGCAGTGGCTCAATGTTAGTTAATCCCACTCCAGAGATGTGAGCACAGAATCTAGGCAGAGGAACTAGTGCAGTAACAAGGGAGAGCTGTACATTCAAGGGTGCCATCACTCTGTCATGCCATCTTGTGCCAAAGGATCACATGAAACTTTTCTTTGTACAGAGTCATTCTCCCTGGTGTCCCAGTCAATGACTACCCCTCAACCAATACTTAAAACAAATTATCTGGTCACTTAACTCTCTCTTTTTGAGGAGCTTGTATGCATATTAGCAGCTGCATCTCCTATTTTGTCACAGTGACTACAATTTAATCTTGTTGACTATAAAATGCTTCTAGGATGTTCTGAGGTTGTGAAAGTTGCTGTGGAAATGCAGGTTATTTCTTTACCCACTGAAATGGTGAACAGTCAGTCAACAGTATTTTGAACTAACAGCACATCTCCAGATTTGTTATCAGAAGTTTCTGAAGCATGCCTTGCCAAGTGTTTTTTTTTGTAAGAAAAACCCTGCGATCAAACACAGCTTGACATATATGTTGTCTAAATTCTCAGATGCTGGATTCGGTACAGCTGCAAAAATTGCAAGGTGTAACATTTTAATTTGTTCTTTCGGAGGTTTTGGTTGAAGCTTGTTGCCTCCTTCAAATGTGCCTATCAAACCTGTACAAATTGTAAATAGGAATTGTCAAAGAAAAGTATTTATTAAAAATGTACATGGAACTGAAAAAGTGGTTGTGACTGAATTTATTTACATCTTCTGTTCTACCCACTGGAAAAGAGAATGTTTTAAAAGTGACTGACGATGTCTTTAAAATTATGATGAGCTTACTGAAGTGTTTTTCAGCTTAAATGTGAGTCTAGAACTTGGCCATTAAGAAAATGTGGTCACCAATAAATCATACGTGTGTTTGTGTGTGTGTGTGTGTGTGTGTGTGTGTGTTTTGCTACAGCAATGAGTGTTTAAAGTGAATAGCATAGATGAATGTAAAGAGCGATGAGTAAATGCAAGCATGAAATGAAAAGAATGATGTACCGTTATGACATAAGGTAGGTGAAAGTTCCTGTGGAGAATACTCAACAATATGGATTGGTCGGGCAGAATGGCCTGTTTTTATGCTGCAGTCAGTTTTGGTATCCTTCTCCAAATTCAAAAAAAACTTGACAATTGTTCAGTATTTTGTATAAAGCGGATTCTAGTGAGTACCATAAAACAGAACAAAGAAAATCTCTGATGAAGGGTCTAGGTCCGAAATGTCAGCTTTTGTGCTTCTGAGATGCTGCTTGGCCTGCTGTGTTCCTCCAGCTCCACAGTTATCGAAGAAAATCCCCTGTCTGTTATGCATTACAATGAATGTGTTCAAAATTATCAAAGGCATGAGGACTAGATAAGGGAAATTATTCCAGTGCTCGGCAAGTCAGGAATCAAAATGCTAATCCTAGGTAACTGGCAAAAGAAGCTGTTGAGAATTTTTTTATTTGAAAGTGCTGCCTGAGATGGACTACCTGAAAGAGTAGTGAAATGGTTTAAGGTGGTGGCTGACCATCATTTTCTCAAGGGCACCTAGGACAGGCAATAAATGCTGCTGTTGCCCACATTTCATGACAGAATAAAAAGCCCAAATCAATTAGGACCTTGAACATACTTTTGGGGGGGGGGGGTGTTGCAGGGAGAGGTGGGATAAAAACTAAATTGCAAGTCAATGATAGAGTGTGGAGAGTGGACTGAATTGACAGCTCACTCAGTAAATAACTCTGGTTTCGGGGTACACACTTTACCTACTGGCCTGTTTGCTCTTGTTTCAATGCAATATTGACAGAGTACTGCACTGTTGGCTGAATGGAAAAGATTCTCCTTCAACTAATGTCACTGAAACAGATAATTTGGTTGTTATCACATGGCTGCTTGTAGAAACTGGTTTTGAGCAGAGGGCCTGTAGCATTATCTGAAATAAACTGAAGTTTTAGAAGTATTTTAGTGTAAGTGCACCTCAAGATTGGTAATGGTATGAAAATATTTTCAAATTTGTTTGTGGAATTAGGAATTGCTGGCTGGGCTAGCATTTAATGCCAGTCTCTTGATATCCTGGAGGTGGTAGTGGCTGTCTTGAACCACTAGTCCATTTGTTAGGTTAATGTTAAACCAAAATCCTGTTCATGTTCCAAAGGTTTTCCATTATGCAAATTGAAGAAAGGTAGAATGTTCTAGTTATATTAACCATCCATTGATCTTGCTGTACGTGGAAACCTTCTAGTGACTACCTACTTAATAGAGGTAGTTCTCCTATAATGCAGTAGTTGTTCTTGTGTGTCCTTGTGCTGTAGAAAATCATTGTTGAAAATTATGTAATAGGGAGGTCGCTATGGTAAATTGCTATAACTCACTTGTGTTACCTAAACAGCGTTCACTATTCAGCTCAATTGTGTTCCAGCCAATTTGATTTAATGAAACACACTATAACATAACTACCTGAAATGTATTTAAAATTATCCACTGCAAAGTATTGTTGAGATGTTTTACAACTGAGTGTTTTCTTTAAATCAGGATCATTCAGATGTCTTTTCATATTTGAAAGCAGCACTGATCTACTATTTCAGTATTTCAATCCATAATAACTGTATCTTGCCTGACACATATTATCAAATCTGTGCAAACACTTTTCAAATTACATCTGAACAGTGTCTATAATGTTCATCTGCAAAAAGCTTTTGCCTTTGGAGTAATGTCAGTAATGAAGGCACATTACCAATTTAATCTAGTTCTTTGCAAGTAAAAGTGTAGCAAAAGTCTGTTTGAGAGCATTGATCTGTGGCCCAGTTTGGAACCAGATGACTTCTGTCTAAAATCTCACAATGTTATTGGCTTCAAGATGCAAATGTACTTTTATGACCTAACTCAGTTTTTACACAGGAAGGTCCCAGGCAGAGAGCAAGTAAATCAATGTTCAGTTAACCATGCTTTGCTAGTGTTATCTGAATGACAAATGTTGACTGAGAAAGTCCCTGATCTTAAGAAATGCTTGGCAATCTTTCAACAGCTATCTTAACTACTGGTGGGAAACTTGGTTCAAGGACTACTTGCAAGTTGACCAGGGGAGTAATGTAGTGTTACATTGATGAATATTAACCGAGATCTGGACCCGATGATCCAAGGCCATGAGTTCACATTGTGTCTCCTCAGCTGGAGAATTGAGATTTATTTTAAAAGAGAAAAGTTGACAACTGTGATGGCATGAAGCTGTTGAATTACTGTAAAAGCTCAGTTCAGTAATGTCAGCTTGGGAAATGAATCTGCTTTTTGTGACTGACCTTTTATAGGTGTTTTAGTCAACCAGTTCAGAGATGTCATGCCACACCTTTCAAGCAGGTGGGGCTTGAACCTAGATCATGTAGCCCAGAGGTAAGAACACTGTCACTGCATCACCAAACCCTGATGTTTCTTGTAACTAGCAATTAACTTTGCAAAACCATGATTTAAAATGTGGAATGCAGATGAAATTATTGGCTTGCATGCTGCTAGAGCACCACAGCACTATAGCTGACTCAGCTGCCCTGTGCTGTGGTCACGCAAGCCACTCTGTTGTGCTTTGCATGTCTTAAAGCCAATGGGGGATGTGCAATTATGATTGCCAGCAATATCCAAATCCTGGGAATGAGTGCAAAACAAATAAATTTGTTCCCTTGTCATCATAGGATCCCAACAAGTACACACCAACCCTCCGAGCATCCCACCCAGACCTATCCCCCGTAAGCTACCTAATGTATACATCACTGCACATTATGGGAAATTTAGCAAGGCCAATCCACCTGGCCTGCACGTCTTTGGACTGTGGGAGGAAACCCACACAGACATAGAGACAATGTGCAAACTCCACATAGGCAGTCACCCAAGGGTGGAGTTGAAGTTGGGTGCCTGGCACTGTGAGGCAGCATGGCTAACCACTATGCCATGCTGAAAGAAGTGAGCTCATGACGAAGCTCCTGCAAATTTGGTCAAAATGGGAATTGAACCCATGATGGTGTTATTAACACCATGCTCCAACTATCTGAGCTAACAGACCCATGTGTACCAATGCTGTGTTAGTTTATGTGAAGGTAGTTTGCCTGTATCCTTCAGTTGTCCCAGGATTTGTGGTCTTGATCATCATTCTCAATGTCGACCATCACTCAAGTGGATAGACTAGACTGGGTTGTGAACAATTTTTGTCGCCTTGTCTAAGGAAAGATACTGGTATTGGAGACACTTCAGAGAGAGTTCATGAGCCCAATCTCTGGTATGGAGGTACTGCCTTCTGTAGCGAGGAAGAATAAGTTGAGCTTGTAGTGATTGGAGTTTAGAATGTGGGGAGATTTTATTGAAACATTGAAGATTCTTGGGGTCTAGACAGGGCATATGTGGAGGCATTATTCTGATGATGTCCCTCTGGTCCTAGATTCTCCCACAGGAGTAAAGGGTCACCCAGTTATGATCAGGATGCGGGCAGTGAATCTACATCATTCTTTACTGCAGAGGGCTGTCAAAGATGGGTCTTTGCATGTATTCAAGGCCAAATTAGATGGTTAGTCAGTAAGGGAATTGAGGATTATGGGGAAAGGCAGGAAGTGAAATCTGGGGGTAACAGATCAGTCTTGAATCCCTTGATAAAGTGGAATCAATGGGCTTCTCCTTTGTCTTTGGTTGTGAAGCAGTCATTACTTTGAGTTGCAGCAGGATATTAAATCAGTGTCTGTTTAAATTGGAGGTCTTGAATTGCAATCTCATTCTGTTTGCTCATTTTCCCCTTGCTCCAGTATAGGCTTGCAGGTGTGCTGCACTGTTGGAAAATGGCATATTTCAGGTAAAACATCAAAGCAAGGCCCCTTCTGCTCTATCACAGAGGTAGAAGATGACAATGTATTTTCTGAAGGAGAATGGGAATTCTGTGATCTTCTGCACCGGCTTGTCACTGAAGTCAAATCTCCAGTTATCAACGCAATTCTGTTTGTTCAAATTGGAAGCCATAGTTTCGGAATGTAAACAGTGACTGCACACCTAAAATGATTGGCTATAAAGCTCTGAGATCTGAAGATGCTGTAGAACTGTACATTTTTAAATAATATTTCTCTTAAACAAAGTAACATGAGAAGTAGAAGCAGGTGTATGCTATCTGGCCCATCAAGCTTCAAGACCTTCAATAAGATCATGGCTGATCTTTTCATGGACTTAGCTCCATCTGCCTGCCTGTTCATCCTAACCTTAATTCCTTTACTGTTCAAAAACTTATTTATCTTTGCCTTTAAAAACATTCAACAAGGTAGCCTCAACTCTTTCATTTGGGCAAGGAATTCCACAGATCAGCATGTGTTAGTATCTCCTTTTGATGCCTGAAAGCAATGTTGAGACCTCCCATGGTCACACCCTCCCAAGTGACTACCCCAATGCTGTTAGCTGTAGGATCTGTCATGCAGATGGGACAGGCATACCTGGAGATGGCAGTGGAAAAGTTTGGCATCTTGGCTATGAAGTGTCATTTAGTGAGCATAGTTATTGCAGCTTGTTTCTTGTTGATAGTATGGTTCCCTCACTTTTTGCCTCGAGCCCAATGTTGGCTTGGCGGATTGGGTGGGTGGGGTGGCTGGCGGGGGGTGGTGGGGGGGGGGTGCGAAATGTGTGGGGGCGAACTTTGAAGGCTGTGCCATTGCCGTTTAATCTGTCTAGTTTCATCTTTATCCAGTATGACTGTGATAGTTTGATACAGCTGAGGATTGTTAGGCCAGTCCAGGGTCGGTCACCATATCAGTGGCTTTGTGATTCATTTCTATTCTGTCAATGCCAAGTGACAATTGAGTGTCAGCAACAGTGGTCACTTGGACCTGCAGAGGAAAAGGGAAAGTTAGTTTCCATAAATTGCACATTTGTGGAATTAGTCTCCTGACAGGATGTCATGTTGAATATCCCTGCCTCATGTTTGAAAAGCTTTCCGAAACACTGGCCAAAGGTTAAAGACTGGGAAGTTGATCATTGTCAAGCAAGGATCAGTGTTAACAAACAATTGTTCATACCTTCAATATTTTTTAAAAAGATGTTATTATTCTTAAGTTGAAAAGGAGAAGGATGTAATTAAGGGGAATTTTTTAACAATAGACAAAATGCTTACATTTACTGTAAATCCATTTCTGACCTATCTATCTATAATCTGTAGCTGACTTTATTGTTTTTCCTTCTCCTCTCCATCTGATTTTTAAGCCTCTGACCCCTCTGTAAATGACAACCTCAGGCTCTCCATGCTGTTTATGTTACATTACACTGTCAGGTGGGCTTGGAGAGTGGAATAACTTCAGGTACTGGCACAAGACCCTGTCCTTCGCAGATGGAAAACACACAATGCCTGTTTCAGCTTGACAAAATGAGTGATGGCTGTAATAAAGTAAAGAACTGTGGATTTTGGAAATCGGAAACTGAAATACAAATTGCTGGTAGTATTTAGCAGAATTTGTGGAGAGAGCTCAGTTAAATCTTTGAGTCAGAGAACCTTCTCCAGAACTGATAGTAGTAAAGGAAAGGTGGGATATCTACTGCAGATGTTTTGGTGTAGGGTGGGGGGAGAGTGGGTAGGAGTGATTATTGGAGACAGAACCCAGAGAGAGAGGGAAAAAGGGGATGGGTGATGGTACAGTGGGGAGAAAGGAAAGCTAACAATGAGGGCCATATGTAGGTGAAAGTGGGTTGATGGTGCTGAAATGACAGGGTCTGGGCTCTAGGTGAAAGATCTGGTGGAGTTTTGGTTCTAAAGTTGTTGAAGTCTGCAGGTTCCCTCAGTATGAAACGGGAGGCTGTACTCCCAGCTTGTACTACACACTTTGGAAAACTGTCGTAGCATTTTTCTGGCTCTTTTCTCAGACCAATGTCTGAGGCATCCTGCCTGGTTTAAATTTTAAGCAAGGTGTGACATTTAAGTATCGATCATCATCAGACAGATGCATTCTTCATGGAACCAAGAAGATCCACTTGTCAAACCAATCAGCAGTTTCTTTCATACAGTACGCATTTTTACTTTGGGAATTCTTGTAAATCTTCCTGATCAGCATAAGACAAAATGGTTTGGTAAAACGAGCCTTTTTTTCAGTAATATAAATTATTGAAGCATCTTCTGTCAACATTGCCCAAGATCTTAAAGGTACCCAGCCCTTGACAACAGCAGCAATATCTCATGTTTTTAACATATATTAAAACATGTCAAGTGGTGCACAGCAAAAAGATATACTGACCTGCTATATATCCAACTAACATTGAGCTTCAGTGGAACACGACAGGGTCAGAGTGGTAGCAAGATGTAGAATTAAAATATCGAACAAATGGCAAGTTTAGAGTCATGTTTGTGGTCTAAACAGAGATGAATTCCTCAAAACAATCTCATTGTCTCCATTTGTTCTTCACTATGAAGAGACCACATTCTGTATGTGAAAGAGGTAAATCACTCTTTCACCTGGTTGACGTGTTCACTGCGTTTGGATAATGAGAAGGAGATGGTGAAAGGCCAAATGTGTGATCCTGGAGTTACATGGAAAGCTTCAGTTGGGGGTGGGGGCCAGAAAAGTGGAGAAGAGGGTTTGTTAGGAGGGTTGTTGTGGTGTAGAGCTGTGCGATGTCACATTGACAGTGGTATGGACCAAGAGGGAACAGGGAACAGCACCTCCGGGAGAATGGAAATAGTGTGTTTGGCTGTGGTGCTATGCCAGGCACGGTGTGAATGGGAGAGGAGGATTCATGGAAAATAAGGGCTGGTGAGGAACAAAGCGAGCACCATTGTGGCATCAACATATAGAGGGCTCCAGGCAAACAGTTCACCATTTCCTGAAAGTAGCAACACAAGTGGATCACGTGGTTGAGAAGATGCATGGCATGCTTGTCTTCATTGGTCAGGCCATAGGGTATAAAAATTGGCAAGTCATGTTACAGCTGTACAGAACATGCGACATATTTGGAATATTCCAGTCACCATACTGGACAAAGGATGTGGAGGGTTTGGAGAGGGTGCAGAAACCATTTACCAAATTGTTGCCTGTTTGGAGGGTATTAGCCAAGAGAAGAGATTGGACAAACTTGAAGGTCAAAGGATGGGGTGGTGACCTGATAGAAGCTTACAAAAATAAGCATGGATAAATTGAATGTTTAGATTTTTTTTCCCCCAAGGCAGAAATATCAAACACTGAGGGACGTAGGTTTAAGGTAAAAAGGGGGGTAAGTTTAAGGCAGATGTGAGGCAAGTTTTTTTTAAAGAGGGTAATATTTGCCTGGGATGTGCTAACAGAGGACTTGGTGAAGACCAATCAAAAAGCAACTTTTAAGAGCTATCGTGACAGTTAAGCCAATAGGCATGGGATAGAGGGGTAGGAACAGCGTGGAGGCAAAAAGCTTTTACTTCAGAAAGGCATCGCCTGTTGGTGCAGGAGGGCAAAGGGTCTGTGCTGTTTATTTTTGGGATCTGGCAGGGAGGAGAAGGGGCAGCTCGTGGGGTCCTGATAATATCACTGGCCTCTCCGCCTGATCAGTCCGGGCTCATGCTCCAAATAAATGGATTCAAATGCCACCAAAGAAGCTTTTCCAATTAACTCCATTAATGAGAAACACTGGCAATGGGGAAGCAGAACTAGCCTCGGTGATGTGAAACTGCTTTCCAGAGCTGCAAACAATGACGAATGATGTATTGTCATGTACCTCAAGTGAAAAGTGTTCTGTCGCCACAATCTGGTGCCATTTGGAGGACTTCACTGAGAGTCACTGTCAATGCCGCTCTGCCCTCCATGTGCTATCGTTCACCGACCACTGCTGCAGTATGACTCAGCATTGCTGGCTGCCTTCTCCTCATCTCTAACTGCCTCCCAGCTAGTTTCCCATGGCTGGGCATGTCATGTAGGAAGCACTGGTATAGACACTTGCTTCACCAAACAATAACTAAACATATGCACTTTGGGATGTGAGAAATGTTTCAACAATATGAGAACTTCCTTTGTATAGGAACCCAACTGTTTACACTCCCTCTTGTAGCATTTCAACTTTTCATTGTGTCTCTCAGATCCCTCTATCGCCTCACCCTCACTGTCTCTGTAACCGAACATAAAGAACTGCAAGACGCTGAAAATGTGGGTGTGACTCAAGTTAACTATTTTCTCTCTAAACATGTTGAGTTTTTCCAGCAATTTGTTTTTCTGTTTATAATGTCTTCTCCACCCCATGCGATCTCTGCAGTGCTGAGCATCCCAATTTTAATGCTGTGAGGCTGGATGAACACAGCAGGCCAAGCAACATCTCAGGAGCACCACTTCCTACAGACTAAGGGGGTGGCCATGGGCATCCGCATGGGCCCCAGCTATGCCTGCCTCTTTGTAGGTTACGTGGAACAGTCCCTCTTCCGCACCTACACAGGTCCCAAACCCCACCTCTTCCTCCGGTACATTGACTGTATCGGCGCCGCCTCTTGCTCCCCAGAGGAGCTCGAACAGTTCATCCACTTCACCAACACCTTCCACCCCAACCTTCAGTTCACCTGGGCCATCTCCAGCACATCCCTCACCTTCCTGGACCTCTCAGTCTCCATCTCAGGCAACCAGCTTGTAACTGATGTCCATTTCAAGCCCACCGACTCCCACAGCTACCTAGAATACACCTCCTCCCACCCACCCTCCTGCAAAAATTCCATCCCCTATTCCCAATTCCTCCGCCTCCGCCACATCTACTCCCACGATAAGACATTCCACTCCCGCACATCCCAGATGTCCAAGTTCTTCAAGGACCGCAACTTTCCCCCCACAGTGATCGAGAACGCCCTTGACCACGTCTCCCGTATTTCCCGCAACACATCCCTCACACCCCGCCCCCGCCACAATCGCCCAAAGAGGATCCCCCTCGTTCTCACACACCACCCCACCAACCTCCGGATACAACGCATCATCCTCCGACACTTCCGCCATCTACAATCCGACCCCACCACCCAAGACATTTTTCCATCCCCACCCCTGTCTGCTTTCCGGAGAGACCACTCTCTCTGTGACTCCCTTGTTCGCTCCACACTGCACTCCAACCCCACCACACCTGGCACCTTCCCCTGCAACCGCAGGAAATGTTACACTTGCCCCCACACCTCCTCCCTCACCCCTATCCGAGGCCCCAAGATGACATTCCACATTAAGCAGAGGTTCACCTGCACATCTGCCAATGTGGTATACTGCATCCACTGTACCCGGTGCGGCTTCCTCTACATTGGGGAAACCAAGCGAAGGCTTGGGGACCGCTTTGCAGAACACCTCTGCTCAGTTCGCAACAAACAACTGCACTTCCCAGTCGCAAACCATTTCCACTCCCCCTCCCATTCTTTAGATGACATGTGCATCATGGGCCTCCTGCAATGCCACAATGATGCCACCCAAAGGTTGCAGGAACAGCAACTCATATTCTGCCTGGGAACCCTGCAGCCTAATGGTATCAATGTGGACTTCACCAGTTTCAAAATCTCCCCTTCCCCCACCGCATCCCTAAACCAGCCCAGTTTGTCCCCTCCCCCCACTGCACCACACAACCAGCCCAGCTCTTCCCCTCCACCCACTGCATCCCAAAACCAGTCCAACCTGTCTCTGCTTCCCTAACCTGTTCTTCCTCTCACCCCAAGCCGCACCCCCATCTCCTACATACTAACCTTATCCCACCTCCTTGACCTGTCCATCTTCCCTGGACTGACCTATCCCCTCCCTACCTCCCCACCTATACTCTCCTCTCCACCTATCTTCTTTTCTCTCCATCTTCGGTCCGCCTCCCCCTCTCTCCCTATTTATTCCAGAACCCTCTCCCCATCCCCCTCTCTGATGAAGGGTCTAGGCCCGAAACGTCAGCTTTTGTGCTCCTGAGATGCTGCTTGGCCTGCTGTGTTCATCCAGCCTCACGTTTTTATTATCTCGGATTCTCCAGCATCTGCAGTTCCCATTATCACTGAAACAATTTAGATTTGCATAGCACCCTTTGCATAGTATACTCCCCTGCCCCCCCCCTCCCCACAAGGCATTTCCCAGAATGCTGATAATTTGGCACTGAGTTATTTGAGAAGATATTAAGACATTACCAAAAGCTTAGGCCATGAAGTAGTATTTAAAAGGGCACATGGAAGGAGAAGAGAGACAGGGAAAGAGGGATAGTGTCAGAGGAATGGAAATGGGTGTCATCCATTGGATGGACAGAGGTATCTCAGAGTTGGAGGAAGTTACAGAAATGGAGAGGTGAAGTCAAAAATGGAAATGTTAAAATTGATATAATCTCTGCGTTCACATGGATCAGAAAGAAGAGGACGAGGTGTAGGATCCACTGCAAGATGTGATGCAAGCAGCAGAGTTTTGACTGAAGAGAAATGCATGTGGAGTGGCAAATGGAAATCAAAGGTAAAGTTACCACAGTCTTACCAGTCTTGCCTCCTCATGACAGGGAGAGAGAAAACTGGTGCTGGCTTAACCTGAGGGTCACCACACCTTAGGCAAGGACAGAGGTTGTGAAGGAGAGCCCTTTGGGGGAAACCTCAGCCAGTGCAGGAATGAACCCACACTTTTGTGTTACTGCACATCACATAGTGGCTCTCCAGCCAACTGCGCTAACCAGCCCCCAAGATGGAAGTATTAGAATCACAAAGTTCTGAGGCACCGTGGGATGAGGGATTTCAGCAGCAACAGAGGCAGGGGTGTATTTGGATGATATTAGGATAGAATTCCTCACACAAAGGGTGTTAGACATTTAAACCCCACCCCACAAAATCTGTTGAGGCTAGTTGGTGGGGGAGACTCAGAACAGACAATACAATTGGCAGTGACAGCTTTATGTTGCAACCCTTTTCCTTCCAGGAAAAGATCGAAGAGTTACATCAGAACTCCATGAATTATTACAGCTCTCAGTTCTGAGACAGAGGGGCAGAGAGAGGGATTGAAACCCTGAGCTGCTCAGGGGGGACACAGGCTACTGTTAATAATTGAAATTCACAGAGAAGCTTCAGCCTAATAGATTTGGGTTTACACAGATATCAGAATTAGAGTGAATGAAGATGGTGTGTTATTTTCCTTAAATAACAGAAATTCCAAACAAAAAGGACCAGATGGGGACAAGAATTGCCTTCCTACTTTTTACTTTCTCTGTACTTATTCAAGATTCTGGTAGGTACTTATAATCTTTTTATCAATTCAAAATCTTTGTTTTCAAAAGAGATATTGATTAACAATATACATATTTTTAAACATTTTAAATTGTAGGGATTTTGTCGAGTTTAGTTGTGCAGAATTTGAGCGAAAAGTGCACTTTATCTTTTGCTGCGAAATATTCAAATGTGTTCACGCGGAACATGTACAACTTGGTGAATACACCCCATAGTCTTTGCATCTTTGCACATTTCAGATGCCTTGTTGAGGACAGGATATTAAAGTTGCAGAGAGTGGACAGCACAGGTCAACAAGAATGAGTCCAAATTTGTAGAATTCAGCCTTAAGGGGACTTAAGATTTCTGAAACTATTTCCACTATTAAGTTAGAATAAATCTAATGCAAGTTTAAAAATATAGTGTTCTGTAAATGAGAGGTTTTGGTGAAAAATATCAGGTTTCTATTGGCTCTGGAACAAATGATGACAGAATGACTAATTGAGAACTTACTAAGTGGGGTCAGAGTTTACAGAACGTAGAATTAGCACAGAGGCTTTTGTTTTGTGCTTTGGGATGCTTTGCTTCCACAAGCGGTTAAAGGTGAAGAATATTGTTTGTTTAAACAAGATGGATAAATATCTGAGCAATAATGAAGGGCCTTTGCAGTAGAACAGGGCAGTGGAGCCAATTTGAGAATATTTGACCAAGCAGAGTGACAAGAATGGCCTTCTCTGTCTTTGAAAATTCCCTCATTTGGTGGATTTAATTTTCTCATTAAGCGCAAGCTAATTGTATAAAAACAAACCCTACCTATTTTCAAGTTTCTTAATTTATTTGGTGAGTGAAAATCCGCAGAGCTAAGTGTTAGCCTCCTTTTATTTGCTGAAGTTAAGAGCGTAAGACACAGGAGCAGAAATTGGGCCATTCGGCCCATTGAATGGCAGAGCAGACTCGATCATGGCTGATAAGTTCCTCAAACCCATTCTCCCACTTTCTCCCTGTAACCCTTGATACTCAGAACCTACCTATCTATCTCAGTCCAGTGCTCAGTCTACAGAAAGAACCCTCTTCTGGGGTGTGGAGTTTGGTTTGTGTCTGTCTGGGAGTTTGAACTGAGGGTCTAGCTGTGGCATGAGACAGTAAAGGGACCCTGGCTGAACCTGACCCTGTTTAGCAAAGACCAGCCTCTCTCTGATAGCTCAGATCCTACCATTGGACTTGGCACCAGGAGCTAGTTGGCAATTCCCATGTTCCCAATTAATGGATCCAAATGAAGTCTGTTGAAGCATTGTGCCCAAGGGAGGTCACTGGATCTGGGGACAGAGAGGTGGTGGTGTGCAGATTGAATGGATTGTTGTAGAGTGGGTAAGTGAGGAGGAGGAAAGAGCATGGATGGTTTTAACCAGCTTGTGTCGCATTTTTATCAATGAGGAGTGTGTGTGTGTGTGTGTGAGAGAGAAGGTGTGAGAGTGTGTGTGGTTTGTAAGGACAGAGGGGAATGGAGGGGTGTAGAGAAGATGGTTCTAGTCATCATGCACTTCATTGGATTCAACAGTCTGTCAACAAGATGAATGTGTTTGTTCATTCATGTACATGGATTTATTGGGCAGAGATAAGTTAAGAGTAATCTACATTGCTGTGGGTTTGGCATCATTCGTGGGCAAGACCAGGTGAGCATGGCAGACTTCCTTCACTAAAAGACCTTCGTGAGCCAGATGGGTTTTCCCCCCTGACAATCGGTAATGGTTTGTTTCATCGTCATCATTAGATTCATAATGCTGAATTTTTAAATATATTATTGAATTCAAATTCCACCATCTGCCAGTGACAGAATTTGAGGCCAGGGGCCGAGAACATTACCTTGGACTTTTCATTAACAGTCTAGTGATAACACCACTAGGCCCCCATTGCTCCTCAGTGTGAGTGTGAGAGCCTTGAGTGTGCTGTGTGTGTCGCTTGCCCGTGTGTGCGTGAGGAATTGTGTCAGACAAGTATACACTGCTAAATTAAAAACTGAAAGAACTGTGGATGCTATAAATCATAAACAAAACCAAAAAGTTCAGCAGGTCTGGTGGCATCTGTGAAGGAAAGAAACAGTTAACGTTTCAGGTGTGGTGACCCTTCCTCAGAACAGACACTGCTGTTCTGCAAACTCTGACTGGGCAGGCGCTGAGGGCTGGAGAAGAGGTTTTTTAAAAAAGACCTTACAGATGCTGGTAATGTGAAATAAATAACAGTGCTGGAGAAACTCAGCAGGTCTGGCAGCATTTGTGGGTCTGGTATGATTTTGTCAGAACACGAGTCTTCTGTAGAATTCACGCAGACAGTGCTTAGAGTGAAGGAAGCTGCCCTCAGTACTGTCCCATTGATTACTGCAGCGGTGTTTTGTGGCAAAGCAAATTCTGTGGTTGACTCAGACCTTTCTTTGTCTGTTCTCCAGCCTTTGTAACCGGGAAGGAAGACATTTTATACATTGCCCCAACGGCTCCTGTTGTGAGTGTGGGCCAGGCGGTGGAGTTGGTCTGTGATGCTCACTGTCCCAACAGCAAGCCCAGCTGGGAGAAAGCCATCGACTCTATGCCTGGGAAAATTACCCATTCCCCTTCGAAGACTGTTCTCCGAATTGACAAAGTGCTAGAATCGTATGAGAATAACTACAGATGTACCACAATGTGCAGGGGAAAGTTCTATTCCAAGGATGTTTATCTAGCAGTTTATTGTAAGTAGTGAAATGTTTGGTAAATTGCAGACAGCCAAGAGGTTAGACAAAAAATATCATTTAAAAACAAACTGCTGGAGAAGGGTCTAGGCCCAAAACGTCAGCTTTTGTGCTCCTGAGATGCTGCTTGGCCTGCTGTGTTCATCCAGCCTCACACTATTATCCTGGTGGAACTCAGCAGGTCTGGCAGCATGTGTGAAGAGAAGGCAGAGTCCAAGCTGATGGATAGAAAAAGGTGGTATCTATGCTGAAGGCAGTAATAAGGGGTACGGGGAAGTGAACAGATGGGCAGAGATGGAGCCCAGAGAGAAAGGAAATGATTGGCAGTCAGAGGGATGGATACTGGTGAACCAGGGTGAAATAAGCTGATATTGGGGATGATAATTGGGTGAGAATGGGTTAGGAGTGCTAAAAGTTGCTCATGTGGAGTGTGGTGCTGGGTGGGTTGGTCGGGGGTGGGGTGGGGGTGTTGTTTAATGACATGAATGCAGGTGCCCAGACCCTAAAACATTGAACTGGAGATTGAGTCCTGAAAGTGTATTCGAATGAGCTTGCTATGTTGTCTACTCATTCAGTGTTTCCTGTTTAACATCCCTGCCCCAGCTTTTCCAAAGAAACAAGCAGGATGGAGCAGAGGGACAGACAGGAACTGAGAGAGGGTCAGAGATGGGTAGCGAAACAGAAGCAAATCTCTGTGAATGCTGGAAACCTGAAATTAAAGTGGAACACACTGAAAATACTCAGCAGCGTCTGTGAAAAGAAACAGCATTAACCTTCCAGTCACTGACTTTTCATCAGAATGATGGTCAAAGCTAAAGGCAGAGAGAAATAATCATTGCCATGGATCTCATGAATAGGTGCAGAGGGGCATAACTGTTCGATGGAGGAAGAAATAGGAAAAGAGACAAACAGAATTATTTTTGTATCAGTGATAATGGGAACTGCAGATGCTGGAAAATCCAAGATAATAAAATGAGAGGCTGGATGAACACAGCAGGCCCAGCAGCATCTCAGGAGCACAAAAGCTGACGTTTCGGGCCTTGACCTTTCATCAGAGAGGCGGATGGGGTGAGGGTTCTGGAATAAATAGGGAGAGAGGGGGAGGTGGACCAAAGATGGAGAGAAAAGAAGATAGGTGGAGAGGAGAGTATAGGTGGGGAGGTAGGGAGGAGATAGGTCAGTCCAGGGAGGGAGGACGGACAGGTCAAGGAGGTGGGATGAGGTTAGCAGCTAGGAGATGGAGGTGCGGCTTGGGGTGGGAGGAAGGGATCGGTGAGAGGAAGAACAGGTTAGGGAGGCAGAGACAGGCTGGACTGGTTTTGGGATGCAGTGGGTGGAGGGGAAGAGCTGGGCTGGTTGTGTGGTGCAGTGGGGGCAGGGGACGAACTGGGCTGGTTTAGGGATGCGGTGGGGGAAGGGGAGATTTTGAAGCTGGTGAAGTCCACATTGAAACCATTGGGCTGCAGGGTTCCCAAGCGGAATATGAGTTGCTGTTCCTGCAACCTTCGGGTGGCATCATTGTGGCACTGCAGGAGGCCCATGATGGACATGTCATCTAAAGAATGGGAGGGGGAGTGGAAATGGTTCGCGACTGGGAGGTGCAGTTGTTTATTGCGAACCGAGCGCAGGTGTTCTGCAAAGCGGTCCCCAAGGCTCCGCTTGTTTTCCCCAATGTAGAGGAAGCCACACCGGGTACAGTGGATGCAGTATACCGCATTGGCAGATGTGCAGGTGAATCTCTGCTTAATATGGAAAGTCATCTTGGGGCCTGGGATAGGGGTGAGGGAGGAGGTGTGGGGGCAAGGCAACTCATATTCCGCTTGGGAACCCTGCAGCCCAATGGTATCAATGTGGACTTCACCAGCTTCAAAATCTCCCCTTCCCCCACCGCATCCCAAAACCATCCCAGTTCGTCCCCTGCCCCCACTGCACCACACAACCAGCCCAGCTCTTCCCCTCCACCCACTGCATCCCAAAACCAGTCCAGCCTGTCTCTGCCTCCCTAACCTGTTCTTCCTCTCACCGATCCCTTCCTCCCACCCCAAGCCGCACCTCCATCTCCTACCTACTAACTTCATCCCACCTCCTTGACCTGTCCGTCCTCCCTCCCTGGACTGACCTATCCCCTCCCTACCTCCCCACCTATACTCTCCTCTGTACCTATCTTCTTTTCTCTCCATCTTTGGTACACCTCCCCCTCTCTCCCTATTTATTCCAGAACCCTCTCCCCTTCTCCCTCTCTGATGAAGGGTCTAGGCCCGAAACGTCAGCTTTTGTGCTCCTGAGATGCTGCTGGGCCTGCTGTGTTCATCCAGCCTCACATTTTATTATATTGTCCAGATCTTGCTGTGTTTGAACATGGAGTATTTCAGTTTGCTTCAGATGAGTGGAATTGAAGAAAAGAAAGCGACACAGAGAGAGGGAGGACGGGGGAGGGGGGTAGTGGGCAACATTTCTAATTAAGAGACAGAAAGGTGGATTAATTTAATGTACTGACTTTCTTTCAGCATTCCCACACCATCCCAAAGTGGAACTGCAATCACTTAATCCAATGGATGGACAAACAGTGACCCTTAGGTGTTCCGCGCAAAATCTTTACCCCTGCCACACGGTCGAAGTTTTTTGGTATCGCAACCGAGAGTTCTTCTCTGCTGAGAAGCCAGCAGTAATGAGGTATGACCACCTGTGTCACACAGTTTCTCATCAAAACTACACAACAGCTAGCGCGGACAGAAACATCACCTTCACCTGTGAGATTCGCCTGGGTCTATCTGCAGCACGATTCCGAAGCAAGAACAGCACACTGGAGGTCCACCTGAACTGTGAGTCAGCCCAGGCTGCGGGTTGTCAGGGCCGCTTTTAAACTGTAGAACGAAAAGGACCAAAATTTACTAGAAAGTTAGTGATAAGTCCTGCAGGGAAATAAGACGTTGATCTCAAAATTGATTTGGTAATGAAATAGAGTGATTAGAAAGATATTCTGAAGAGCTGAAATAGGGAGCATAGAATGTTGGAGCAGGAGCAGGCCATTCAGCCCTTTGAGCCTGTTCCATCATTCAATATGACCGTGGCTGATCATCCAACTCAATCCCCTGTTCCTGTTTTCTCCCCATTCACTTTTGATCCCTTTAGCCTTAAGAACTATATCTTATTCCTCCTTGAAATACTACAATGTTTTCTGTGGCAGAGAATTCCCCAGGCTCACCACTCTCTGGGTGAAGACATTTCTCCCCCTCTCAGGCCTAGGTGACCTACCCTGTATTCCTAAACTGTGACCCGCGTTCTGGGACCCCAGCCTTTGGGAACATCCTTCCTGTGTTTAGTCTTGTCCTGTTAGAATCTTATCGGTTTCTACGAGACATCCCCCAATGACTCCACTCTTCTAAACTCCAGTGAATATAATCCTAACCGATCCAATCTTTCCTCATATAACAGTCCTGCCATCCCAAGAATCCATCTGGTGGCGGAAGCAAATAAAATGGGATCCAGCATGGGGTGTTGGGCTGAATGGTCTCTTTCCATGCCATTAGCAAATCTAACACGTAAGCCCAGGTTTTCAGGCTGAGTTGTTAAAGAAAAGATAATCCTATGGAGAATGCAGAGGAAATGTTCATGTTGCATTCAATGTCCTTGGGAAGGTGGTGATGGGGATCCTTTTGTTGCTGAAACAGTAAATCTGAGACCCTTTTTAAAGGGGGTCCCTTATGATGAGACAGTTCCCTTAAGAAGGAAACCCCCTGTTGTAAAAACCCTCCTTTAAAAGGTGTCCCTCAGAGTGACACTGCCTGATTAAATCGGGCAATTTGCTGAAGGATTCCTGATGCAGGACATTAAAGCTGGGGTTTATGAGACTTCCTCACTTTTCCCTGGCCTTCCTGCTACATTTCACATTGAGTTCCTCTGCGGGCTTGATTTTTTTTCCTTTAATTTAATTTTATTTTGAAACCTGCATCTCCCTGTTGAATTTGTCTCTGTGTTAAATACAGCTGGACTTTACAATGTCTGGATTGAACCAGCTCACACGGTGGGGCGTGCTGGGAGGCCTCTGTCCCTGTCATGTGGCGCAGACAGTAGCAATGTCCCTACAATCACCTGGAGGAAAGCCAGCACAGACAGCACGGCTCCTTCCCATTGGAACATCAGCCAGAAAACCAGATATTCAACACTCCACATAGAAAAGCTGGAACCTGAAGACAGGGGAGCTTACATCTGTGAGATCAGCGATGGAGAAAGCCACACGCAACGTCTGAGCTCAGTAGAAGTTTGGTGTGAGTGCTTTCAACTTTCCAGAAAACACGGTGCAGGCCATTCGGCCCATCATGCCTTTGCTGGGGCTGTTCAATTACTCCCACTGCCCTGTTCTTTTTTTTAACAACCCTGGGAAGGTGACCTCCTTTCTTCCAGTTAGTTTTGTAAATTTCTGTTGCGAACCAATTCTGAGTTGCCATGGGTTAGTCTGTCATCAGAGAGAGAGAGACAGACAACTGGTGGGTTACTCCATCTCAGGTGAGGGGAGGTGTAAGAACCTTCACAGGAACTTCAGCCAGTGTGAGAATTTGAACCCGCACTGCTGGTGTCTCACTGTGTCGCAAACCTACCCATGGCCCTCCCTCTAATTAGTGTGCAGCAGCTGTCTCCAGAATGAAATGAGAACCGCAACCCCCCAATCTCTGAATGCTGATCCCATTAGCACTCTTCAAACGGGCGCCAGGTTGCAAATACGTTATCAGTCACTGCCTTTCAGCGGGAAACGGGGATTGTCCCGAAAAGGAGAGAACACTGCGGGAACTGGAATTGGAGTTATTTCCGTCACAGATTCCCGGGACAAGAGATTTCCTTTTGCAGCTCACCCAGCAGAAACAAACACTTCCCTGGATTCGCCAACTCCGCTTGAAATATCCCTGGAAGTTTCATAGTCGGATCTCCCAAAACCACCTCCCTCACCCAGCCACACAGCTCTTCCCACTACTCTACCCGAGATTGTTTTGGAAATAATTGCCTACATTGAAGCGGTGACGGCACATCGAAAGTACTTATTGTGAAGTCGTTTGGAATCTCATTGTCATGAAAGGTGCTGTACAAATTCTAACTTCCATTAATAAACACTGTCTTTACAGTCTTTTAAAGATTATTCTTTAATTTCCGGAGGGTTGGCAGCTCCTGGACCATGCAGTGACTGAAGATCCAGGTTTATGGGTGGTTATTAAGGGAGAAGCGGAGACAGTGGGCACGGTGGCTCAGTGGTTAATGGATATGGATAATTTAGATTCCCTACAGTGTGGAAACAGGCCCTTCGGCCCAACACGTCCACACTGCCCCTTGGAGCATCCCACCCAGACCCATCCCCCTATAACCCACTCACACCCCTGAACACTACGGGCAATTTAGCATGGCCAATTAACCTATCCTGCATATCTTTGGACTGTGGGAGGAAACCGGAGCACCCGGAGGAAACCCACGCAGACACGGGGAGAATGTGCAAGCTCGCCCGAGGCTGGAATCGAACCCGGGTCCCTGGCGCTGTGAGGCTGCAGTGCTAAGCACTGACACACCGTGCCGCCCCTCTTTAGCGCTGCTGCCTCACGGCACCAGGGACCCGGGTTCGATCCCAGCCTCGGGCGACTGTCTGTGTGGAGTTCACACGTTCTCCCTGTGTCTGCGTGGATTATCTCTGGTTTCCTCCCACAGTGCAAAGATGCGCAGGTTAGTGTGGACTGGCCATGCTAAATTGCCCTGTAGGTGTGCAGGTTAAGTGAGTTAACTACAGTAAATGTGGATTTACAGGGATGGGGTGAGATCTGTCGGTGCGAATGGCCTTTATCTGCACTGAAGAGACAGTGTGGGTCACTGGGTGCACAGAGCTGAGGGCGGGAGGTGAGGAAATGGGGCCTGCAATCCTCGCAGGAGCTGATGTCTGTTCTCTGATTACCAGATGGCCCTCGGAACGTCTCCATCGAGGGAGGGGGCAGTGCCAGGGAGAGGGAGACACTGGCACTAACCTGCCAGGGAGATGCTAACCCCGAAGCCAACATCACGTGGAGGAGAGAGACCGGGAGCGAGCAGCCGAGGTGGAATATTTCCACCTCCCGGGGAAAGTCGGAGCTGAGAATCGATTCCCTGAGCCCTGACGATCACGGGCTTTATGAGTGCGTCGTGGAGAATCCACTGGGAGCAGTGAGGCTGGAGGCTCAGCTCAATGTCCAATGTGAGTATGCTCACTCTGAGCTTGGAGCTGGGGCCAATTCAGTGCAGCTGCCACCTAATAACTGAATGGCTGGAGCAAAGGGCCGGGTGTCTTCTGGAGGCTTTGAAACTAGAGCAACAGCCTGGGATTGAGCACGAAGCCTCTTTACAGGATGTCCCTCAAATGCTCATTTGGAGTCACCCGCACTGTTGTGAACGAATCCCTGTAGTGACGCTTCCTGTATTATTTTTCAAACTGACCCCAAACACCAACAAAAACTAAACAGCAATAAAGCAGCCACTGTAACAGAGCAATGTAATTATTAAAGTTCCTGTATATTGTGTCACATGTACGAAGAGATAACAGTGTGGAGCTGCAGGAACACAGGCCAGGTGCAGGAAAGCTGATGTTTTGGGTCAGGACCCTTCTTCAGAAATGGGGGAGGGGGAATGCAGCTCATGGATAAATAGAGAGAGAATGGCTGGGGCAGGTCGGTGGGATGGTGACAGGGTGAGTGCGGGTAGGGATTGGTGGGGATTGGCCAGTGAGATGGGAGGAGCGGAAAGGTGGGAGAGAAGCTGGACAGGTTATGTCAGGTCGAGGGGAGGGTTGGACATGGGATGAGGCCGGGGGGTTGGAGGGCCCCCTCCACACTGCGGTGGGGGGGGTGGGGATCCAAGCGGAGGCTCGGAGACCGCTTTGTGCAACACCTGCACTCTGTTTTGTGACAAACGACAACACCGTCTGGTCACGAAACATTTTAACTCCCCCTCCCACTCCCTGGGTGACATGCCCATCCTGGGGCTCCTCCAGTGTCACAATGACACCACCTGGAGGAGCAGCGCCTCATATTCCGCCTCGGGAGCCTACAGCCTGATGGTCTCAATGTGGACTTTACTAGCTTCCCGACCGCTGTCTTGTTAAACTTTTTAGTCTGAAAGTTACAATGCACGTACCCCAGAGTCAGTCAGTGAGGCCGCTCTCCTCTTGCTTACTGACCCATGGCAGCTGTGCATTTCTCCTGCGTGTTGACCCCCCCCCCCCCCCCCCGCCACTCCGAGCTCGAGGTGCTACTGCTTGTTAACCCAGGCTAGTGCTCTGGAAAAGCCCGAATGGTGCCAGCCCATCCCGGTGCAGATGAAGCACCAGCTCCTCGCTGTTTGGAGGCCGTGGCCTTAACACAAGATGAAAATGAAGATGCCCCTCCTGTCTAACCCTCCCAATCACTCCCATTCTCCACGGCGGGCTGAGGGGTACTACCCCCCTCCCCCACCCCGCCACCGCCTCCGTGCAGCAGGGTGCAGCCTCAGGGGAGGGGGGGCTTCGTGACCCACTCCTGGGTCTCCCCACACCCACCATTGGAGAGCAGGGGAAGTGGGGGTTACGGTCCAGGAAGCGCAGCCCTCCAGATTTCATCACCAGCTCTCCCACCATCAACTGCCCCGTGCAGCCTAATAACTTTTCCCACTCGTCTATGAGTTAATTTTCTATAACAGCCACTACTCATTTAGCCACATAATTATACAGCGTGGAAGCACACCCTTCGGTCCATCTGCACTGGTTATTTATCCTAAATTAATCTAGTCCCATTTGCCAGCATTTGGCCCATATCCCTGTAAACCCTTCCTATTCCTATACTCATCCAGATACTTATTAAATATTGTAACTGTACCAGCCCCCACCACTTCCTCTGGCAGCTCATTCCATACACACACCACCCTCTGTGTGAAAATATTTCCCCTCGGGCCCCTTTTAAATCTTTCCCCTCTCACCTAAAACTTATACCTCTCTAGTTTTGGCCAGCCCAACCTAGGGAAACTTGGTTATTCTTTATTCATTTACGGGATGGGGGTGTCGCTGGCCAGGCAGAATTTATTGCCTGTCCCTAATCGCCCAGAGGGCAGTTGGGAGTCAAACACATTGCTGTGGGTCTGGAGTCACATGTAGGCCAGACTAGGTAAGAATGGTAGTTTGCTTCCCTAAAGGACATTAGTGACCCAGATGGGTTTTTCCAACGATCGACAATAGATTCACGGTCATCAATAAACCCTCAATTCCAGACATGCCCCTCATGATTTTATAAACCTCGTTAAGGTTATGCCTCAGTTACTAATAGTCCAGGGAGAATAGCCCCTAGTCAGCCTCTCCCTATCGCTGAAACCCCCCAACCCCGGCAACATGCTTGCAAATCTTTTCTGCACCCTCTCAACCTTATGCTTTTGCAAAATCTGACACTGAAAAGCGATATATAAATGCAAGTTTTCCCTTTGATATATTCAGTCACGTGGGAATGAAGAACAGAAATGAGTGGAGGGTTGTGGGGGTGAGTGAGGGGTATTTGTCTTTGGGTTTTGGGTTGGCAGGCGGCTGAGTGCCTGCAGTTTTTGGAGGAGCTGATGTCTGTTCTCTGATTACCAGATGGTCCTCGGAACGTCTCCATCGAGGGAGGGGGCAGTGCCAGGGAGAGGGAGACACTGGCACTAACCTGCCAGGGAGATGCTAACCCCGAAGCCAACATCACGTGGAGGAGAAAGACCGGGAGCGAGCAGCCGAGGTGGAATATTTCCACCTCCCGGGGAAAGTCGGAGCTGAGAATCAATTCCCTGAGCCCTGACGATCACGGGCTTTATGAGTGCGTCGTGGAGAATCCACTGGGAGCAGTGAGGTTGGAGGCTCAACTCAATGTCCAATGTGAGTATGTTCACTCTGAGCTTAGACAGACAGGCTTCATCATTGCAGGGCCCAGGGAGAGAACAGTGCACAGCTAGAGAGCTCTTGCCATCCTGAGAAAGAGACTGGACAGAGGCAAATCAGCACAGAATCTGGAGTACTGTGACCAGTTTGGCCCTTTATACGAGGAGAGATTTTATTTCATTGGAGGCAGTTTGGAGAGTGTTCACTAGGATGGTCCCTGGTATGGAGGGATTCCTATTAGCAAAGGCTAAACAGGTTGGGACTCTACTCATAGGAGTTGAGAAGAATGAGAGGTGATCTCATGAAGACACGTTGGATCCTTAAAGGACTTGATGGGGTCAATGCTGAGACAATGTTTCTCCTGAGTCTGAGACCTAAGAGTCTAGTCTCAGAATAAAAGGGCATCAATTTATGGCTGAGATGAGGAGGAATTTCTTCTGTTAGAGAGTTGAGTTTTTGGAACCCCCTTGCCACAGAGAGCTGTGGGGACAGAGTCCTTGTGTATATTCAAGGCTGAGAGCGATAGGTTTCTGATCAGTCAGAAATCAATGGCTGTGAGGAAAGGGCAGGAAAGTGGGTGTGAGGAATGTCAGCTCAGCCAGGATCCTACTCAGTGGCAGAGCAGGCTCGAGGGGCTGAATGGCCTCCTGTTCCAATTTCTTGTGATCTTTCTAGGAGGCCATTCAGCCCATAGTGCCTGTTCTGACTCTTTGAAAGAGATGTCAAGTTAGTGTCGCACTTTCAGCTCGTTCCTCAAAAGTCTGTACATTTAAACATTTGATTATTTATTCAATTCCTTTTGAAAACTACAACTGAAACTGCTTCCAGACTCTCTTCAGGTAGTGTGCTCCAGACCATGCCAATTCGCTGCATAAAAAGTGTCCCCATCTCCAGTCTGAATTCCCCTACTGACCCTCCTGAAACTGTGTCCCTATCAATACCAGCCCTCGTGGCCCTGGAACAGTTCCTTGTTACTGACTCAGTCATAATCCAGGATCATGAATGTCTCTGCCAGCTTCACTGTTGAGTTTGCTGAGCGATCACAGCGTTTCCTGTTTCTAACACCAGGTGGGGTTGTTCTTCAGCAGATGCTAATGGCTGAATGAGCTGAACCTTCAGGAGACTGAGACAGCAGCATCAGGCTGTGGACTCAATTTAACCTGAGTGAGAAGCGGATCTAGAATGAATGAGGATCTGGTGTGCATTTTACAGAAATCCTTAGTGTGGAAGAAGGCCATTCAGCCCATCAGGTCCGCACTAACCCTCTGAAGAGCAGTCTGCCCAGGCCCACCCTACTCCTGTAACCCTGCATTTCCCATGGCCAATCCACCCAAGCTGAGATAACAAGGTGTAGAGCTGGAGGAACACAGCAGGCCAAACAGCATCAGAGGAGCAGGAAGGCTGACGTTTCGGGCCTAGACCCTCCTTCATTTGCTGAAGAAGGGCCTAGGCCCGAAATGTCAGCTTTCCTGCTCCTCTGATGCTGCTTGGCCTGCTGTGTTCATCCAGCTCTACACCTTAATATCTCAGATTGTCCAGCTTGGGCAGTTCCTACTATCTCTCCACTCAAACTGCACATCTTTGCACTGTGGGAGGAAACCAGAGCACCTAGAAGAAACCTGCACATGCAGGGAGAACATATTAACTCAACACAGACAGTTGCCTGAGGCTGGAATCGAACCAAGGTCCCTGGTGCTGTGAGACAGCACCGCTAACTGCAGAACCACCGTGCTGCCCCTGTGGAATGAATGTGGTGTGGATGAGAAGTGGACCTGCATATTATTTCATTGTCTTATGAGGAGGGACTGCCTTCTGAGCAAAGGCTGAACAGTTTGGGACTCTACTCACTGGAGTTTAGAAGAACCCATTGAAAGATATGGGATTCTTAAGAGGTTAGACAGAGTAAATGCTGAGGGGATGTTCCAACCAATAGCAGAGTCCGGGACCAGAGATCACAGTCTCAGAATAAAGGAGCACCAATTTAAGATTGAGATGAGGAGGAATTTCTTCTCTCGGAGGATTGAGTATCTTTGGAACTCCTTGCTACAGAGAGCTATTGGGACAGAGTCCTTGTGTACATCTGAGGCCGAGTTACATTCTCGATCAGTCGCGGAATCGAGGCTTACAAGGAAAGGGCTGGAAAGTGGATGAGATGAATGAACTGAACCTTGGGATGAAATGATCCTATGAAATGGTGGAGCAGGTCCAAGGGGCTGAATGGCCTACTCCTGTTCCTTCTGCTCATTCACTCCATAGACCATACAGTGTGTTCTTAAAGCCCTAGGGTATTAGAACACTGAGAAAGGCCATTCAGCCATTGTGCTATGCTGGTCATCGAGCACCAATCCATCCTGGTCCCGTTCTTCAGCCTGATTTCGTTTGATTTGAGTCATTATTGTCACATACTTGTCACATCCAGTGAATATTGTTTTGTGTGCGATCCAGACAAGCCATATCTCATTTAAATACATCACGGTAATAGAACAGGATACAGAACGTAGTGTGGCAGCTACAGAGAAGGTGCAGAGAAAGATCAACGCAGAAATAGGAGAAGTGCATTCAATGGTGTTTGAAATCCCATCTAAATACTTCAATGTATTGATGGTTCCTGACTCTGCCAACCTTTCAAGCTTCTCCTCAAATCCCCTCTGACCAACAGCTCCCCCACCCGTCCTACTCCTCAAATCCCTGCACCTGGTTATTGACGGCTGTACAATGGGGAAAGATTTCTTTGGATGTGTCCTACCAATCCCCTCCTCACTTTGTACGGGTCCCACCCCTCAGCCTTCTCTCCTCTAGAGAAAACATCCCTGGCTTATCCAGTCTCTTAGCATCGCTGAAACTCTCCATCCCAGACCACATCCTGGTGAATCTCCTCTGCAGCCCCCTCCTGTACTGTCACATTGTTTCCCTTACTGTGGGGACCAGAACTGCGCACAGTACTCCAGCTGTGACATAACGATCATTTCAAACATCTCCAGTGTACCATCCGTGCTCTTTTATTCAACATCTCGACAAATGAAGGTAAGTAGCCCATATGCCTCCTGCTGCCATACCTGTCTGTACCTTCAAAGATCTAGGAATGTGCAAAGTTTCTCCTCATCCTTTGTACTTCCTGGGGATCTACCACTCATTGTGTAATCCCTTGCCATGTTAGTCATCCCAAAAGTCTATCACCTCACACCTGTCAAAATTAAATTCCATTTACGACTGTTCTGATCAGCCCATCTATATCCTCCTGTAATATAAGGTTTTCCTCTTCACTGTTCACCATGCCATCAATTTTCCTGTTTTGTGCATCTCTTTACATTTACGAATTTGCACTACAAACACCAAGGACCCAGAACCAAACCTGCAATGTGCCACTGAGCACAGGCTCCTGGTCACTGAAAGAACCTTTGACTGCCGCTAAACCAGTTTTGAAACCAAAGTGCCCTGGGTCTCATAGGCTCGTAACTTCATAACCAGCCTACCGTGTCAAAACCATACCAAAGGTCTGCCTCCAGACTCCATCACTGCCCTACCCACATTCTCACACTTCATCACCACCTCAAAAAAAACTCAATCAAATTCATTAGACGTGAGCTCTACCTCAGCAAAAGCCAGGCTGACTCTCCTAGATTAAGCCTTGCCTTTCTCCAAGTGAAGATAATTCTGTTCCTCAGATTCACAGGCCTGTAGTTTCCTGGATTATCCCTACCACCTGTTGAATAATGATCTGAAATTAGCTGTTCACCAGTCCTGCGGTACACCACCTTTGGCCAGAGAGAAATTAAAACTTGATGTTAGGCCCCCTGCAATCTCCTCCCTCACTTCCAATGGCAGCCTGGGGAATATATATCATCTGGGCCTGGAGATGTATCCATTCTCCAAGCTGATCAAACAGCTAATACCTTTTTCGTCTCAATACTGTTAATTT
This sequence comes from Stegostoma tigrinum, assembly GCF_030684315.1. Taxonomy (NCBI): domain Eukaryota; kingdom Metazoa; phylum Chordata; class Chondrichthyes; order Orectolobiformes; family Stegostomatidae; genus Stegostoma; species Stegostoma tigrinum. The sequence continues at coordinate 3,716,661 of NC_081383.1, read as the reverse complement.
CTTCAAGTATATCAGTTATAAAAAGGATGGGGTTGTTTCCTTTGGAACAGGAGATCTATCTGAGGTACACAAAATTATAACCTGCCTGGTAGATGTGGTCAAACGCCAAGAGTTGCTCAATTAGGATAGAGATGACATTTTTTTCTCTTGACAGGTAATAAATCTGTGGAATTCTTTACCTCAGAGGGCTGTCGAGGTTGGGTCATTAAGTATATTCAAGGCTAAGTTAGAAACGGAATTTTAATCGAAAAGGAAATCGAGCGATGTGGGGAAAAGACAGGAATGTGGAGTTGAGGGCTATCAGATCAGAAATTGTCTTGGTGAATGGCAGGGAGACTTGATGGGCTGAATGGCCTACATCTGCTCCTAGATTTTATGAAGATCTGAGGAACTCACTGCAAAAAATGGTGCTCGATGTAAAAATCCCTCATCAGTATTTAATAAATCATAGAATCCCTACAGTGTGGAAGCAGGCCATTCAGCCCATTGAGCCACACCAACCCACTGAAGAGCATCTGACCCAGACCCACTCCATTCGCCTATCTCTGTACTGTAACTCCCATAGCCAATCCACCTAGCCCGCATGTCTTTGGACTGAGAGGGGAGACCGGAGCACCCAGAAGAAACCCACACAGACACGGGGAGGACGTGCAAACTCCACACAGCCGGTTGCCTGAGGGTGGAATCAAACCCTGGATCCTGGCAGTGTGAGGCAGCAGTGCTAACCACTGAGCCACCGTGCCTACGTCACTGTATTTGCACTCAACCTTGTACTCATCAGCACCATGGACTAGAAAGTGGGATTAGATTGGAGCCAAAGGATCAGGATAGTGTAGAATGGTGCCATTTGGCCCATTGTGTCAATGCTAGATATCCAAGTGAATGCCATTCTCCCATCTTGTTCCCATTACCCTGTCCATCCTCCTTCCCATTACCCTGTCCATCCTCCTTCCCAGACAACTGTCTAATTCCTCCCTGAATGGTTCTGCCAATCACTATGATGTGATGATTCTATGAGGGAAGAGGTCATGGAAGGCTTGGAACAGAAGGATGTTGTACTGAGAGACAGCGTGGGTCACTGGGTGTACAGGGCTGAGGGCGGGAGGGAGTTGCTGGGAGGTGAGGAGATGGGGCCTGAAATCCTCGCAGGAGCTGACGTCTGTTCTCTGATTACCAGATGGTCCTCGGAATGTCTCCATCGAGGGAGGGGGCAGTGCCAGGGAGAGGGAGACACTGGTACTAACCTGCCAGGGAGATGCTAACCCCGAAGCCAACATCACGTGGAGGAGAGAGACCGGGAGCGAGCAGCCGAGGTGGAATATTTCCACCTCCCGGGGAAAGTCGGAGCTGAGAATCGATTCCCTGAGCCCTGACGATCACGGGCTTTATGAGTGTGTCGTGGAGAATCCACTGGGAGCAGTGAGGCTGGAGGCTCAGCTCAATGTCCAATGTGAGTATGTTCACTCTGAGCTTAGAGAGACAGGCTTCATCATGCAGGGCCCAGGGAGAGAACAGTGCACAGCTAGAGAGCTCTCGCCCTCCTGAGAAAGAGACTGGACAGAGGCAAATTGTCATATGATTAGGCTATTCGGCCTATCTTGCCTGTTCTGGCCAATTCGAAAGAGCTACTCCATTCATCTGACTACCTCTGCTTTTCCACAGAACCCTGAAAATATTTATCTTTTCGGATATTTATACAGTTTCCTTTTGAATGTTATTCCGCTGAGACATACGAACAGGGGTAGGCCATTCAGCCCTTAATTCTTTATTCTTCTACTTTGCCTTAATTTTATTAACTTTGTTTTTTATTTCAAAAATGTGCTTTTCATATATCTATTCACAAACACAGTTTAGTTCTGCACTGCAGCATATCAAGGAAACAAACAAACGAATAGCACAAAAACAGAAGTTGCTGGAAAGGCTCAACATGTCTGGCAGCATTTGTGAAGGCAAAAACAGAGTTAACCTTCCGGCCTCAGGGAACGGCCACCAGAGCAGAAACATTAACTTTGTTTTCTCATTCACAGATGCTGCCAGACCTGCTGAGCATTTCCAGCAACTTCTGTTTTGTTCTTGATTTACAGCATCCGCAGTTCTTTTGGTTTTACACAAACCGTGGCATTTGACCCTATCCCAACAAACCCAAGGCATCTCTAGCTTGAGCCAGACTATATTTACGTGCATTTGAGGCACGAGGAGGGTCCGATAACTGAACAGATCCCTTTGACCCGTTTCGTTTACTACTTTTACTACTTTGTACCTGTGTTTTTTTTACCTTAAGTGGCTGTACCAAAGATGTTGCAGTTTGTGGCAACACTTTTCACTCCTGTACTTGAGTGGTAATAAAAATCTAAATCAATATGATCATGGCTGATCAATGAGACTGGGTGAAACGAGACTGAAGACTTGTCTTTCGTACACTTTTTAAAATTATATTGTAATTACTTCTTTCAAGATAGCCAATAAGAATCGAATGGTGGATGAGATCTTGGGTGTAATAAAGTCAGCTGGGTCACAGAGTAGGAGATCGGTTCAGGTTAGTAAATCATTTAAGATCAACAGATGTGAAGGCAGGGTTTTACAGTTATCAGGAATGTAGATTTGATGTTAAAATCAGATCAGCCGAGATCTTATTAAATGGGAGAGCAGGCTTGAGGGGCCAAGTGGCCTTTGCATGCATCTTGTTTGTTGGTGGGTCTGTGGACTGTGATGGGTGGCTGTGGCGAGGGGGATCATTTACAGTTTTAAACACTTTGGGAAAACAATCCGTCTATAGGTTGCGATGGCTCAGAAGTTAGCACCTGCTGATTCTCAGTGCCAGAGACCTGGGATTGATTCCAGCTTCGGGCGACTGTGTGGAATTTGTTGTCTGTGCGTGTTTCCTCCAAGTGCTCTGTCCCACCAGCTCCCCCCCCCCTCCCCGCCCCTCGCACCAGTCCAAAGATGTTAGGTTAGGGTGGATTATCCACGAGAAATTAACCCATAGTGTCCCGGGATATGCTGGTTGAGTGGATCACCCGTGAGAAATGCAGGGTTTGTGGTCTGGGTGGGCTGCTCTTCAGATCGTCTGTATGGTCTTGATGGGCCAAATGGCCTCTTTCTGCACAGCAGGGATTGTATGAATACACTGGATCACAATGTCAGTAGGGATTAGAGAGAGACGAAAGAGCAGTGAGAGAGATCTGGAAAGTTCCCTATATGGCTAGCTCTTGAGGGAAAAGATACAAAGTAAGAGAAGAGAACTTGCGTTTTGCTGGTGTCCATCACATCCTTACAACATCCCAACAAAATATTTCCAAAGTGTGGCCTGCTAATGCAGCTGGAGATAACGTTGAATTGTTTCTCATGCATTTCGGATCCAGAAAGATGGTGGAAATCTGAAAGAAACACTGGAAATTCTTCACAGTCAGCATTTGTAGATTAGGAAATACAATTAATGTATCAAGTAAGACCATAAGACATAGGAGTGGGAGTAAGGCCATTCCGCCCATCAAGTCCACTCCACCATTTAATCATGGCTGATGGCCATTTCAATACCACTTCCCTGCACTCTCCCTGTAGCCCTTGATTCCTTGTGAGATCACGAATTTATCAATCTCTGCCTTGAAGACATCTAACATCCTGGCCTCTACTGCACTCCGTGGCAATGAATTCCACAGGCCCACCACTCTCTGGCTGAAGAAATGTCTCCTCATTTCCGTTTAAATTTACCCCCTCTAATTTTAAGGCTGTGCCCATGGGTCCTAGTCTCCCCACCTAACAGAAACAACTTTCCAGGGTCCACCCTTTCTATGCCATACATTATCTTGTAAGTTTCTATTAGATCTCCCCTCAACCTTCTAAACTCTAATGAGTACAATCCCAGGATCCTTAGCCGTTCATCATACGTTAAACCTACCATTCCAGGGATCATCCATGTGAATCTCCGCTGGACACGCTCCAGGGCTAGTATGTCTTTCCTGAGGTGTGGGGCCCAAAATTGGACACAGTATTCTAAATGGGGCCTAACTAAAGCTTTATAAAGCCTCAGAAGCACATCGCTGCTTTTATATTCCAACCCTCTTGAGATAAATGACAACATTACATTCGCTTTTTTAATCACGGACTCTACCTGAAAGTTAACCTTTAGAGAATCCTGGACCAACACTCCCAGATCCCTTTGCACCTCTGTTTTGTGAATTTTCTCACCATTTAGAAAATAGTCCATGCCTGTATTCTTTTTTCCAAAGTGCAAAACCTCACATTTACTCACATTGAATTTCTTCAGCCATTTCCTGGACCACTTTCCTAAACTGTCTAAATCTCTCAGCCGCTTCCCCACCTCTTCAGTACTACCTGCCCATCCACCTATCTTTGTATCATCAGCAAACTTTACCAGAATGCCCCCAGTCCCTTCATTCAGGTCATTAATATATAAAGTGAGCAGCTGCAGCCCCAACACTGAACCCTGTGGGACACCGCTCGTCACCAGTTGCCATTCCGAAAAAGAGCCTTTTATCCCAACTCTCTGCCTTTTCAGGTGGATAAGCTCTCTGCAGAACTCCTTTTGCGAGTGAGTTATGAAATGATTTTCCAGTTACACTGTGGCATTTGGTAAATTAATCCTTTCTGTTTGCGTTACAGTGAAGCCGGACCAGAGAGGTGTCATTCTCGGTCTCTCTGTCCCTCTAGCAAGCTTTCTGGGGATTGGAGTTTTACTTTATTTAACTCGTAAACGGCTCTTCAAGGATCTGATACAAGGGAAACCTTTGACATCCAAGAACAGATCTTCAAAAAACCCACCGAATGACTCCCCACAGTCGAGTCCTTGCTGAAGCTTTTGCACTGTGGCCCTCGGGAGTTCAGGGTGGTGGCCATGGGTCAGGTGGCTACGGTGCAGATTATCCACTTCAGTCCCAAAATGCTGAAAAATAACCAGTTGAGCTGTTGAAATACCACACTGAAACTTTCAAAAGGACCAATATACTGTACAAATTCAAATTTCTGCTTCAGTGATGTATCCTGGTTCCCAGTTCATGGTGTCAATGTGAAAAGTTTGCATCGTTGTTTTTCCATTATTACATGGCCTATCCCTTTTCTGTTTTATTACCCTCTGAACTGTCTCACCCTCAAACCCATTTCCCAATCCTGTGCTCTTGCATATTCCTGGTTTTAGTCCCTGCATTCTTGGTGCTATGCATTCAGCTGCTGAGTTGTTAGCCTTTGGAGTTCCATTCCTAAACCTTTCACCCCTCTGTCTCCAACCCCCCCCCCCACCTTTAAGATGCTCCTGAATACCTTGGCCATTGACTGAGCTCCTGGTCACCTGACATGGCTCATGTGTTCTGTAATGCTTCCTGTGAAACACCTTAGGTTGGTTGCTGCATTAAAGGCACTATATAAGTGCAAACTATGGTTGTTGAAATAATGTTTATAATTCCAAGATCTCTATGGAAATATTTTTTAAAAAGACAGTGTTCTTAAATTTGTTGCCGATTCTGTGTTCATAAGAAAATGAATCCTGTCTGGGCATCCATCTCTTGGTCCTAATGAGAGAAGAAACACTTATATTTCTCTGGCACACACTTTCATCATCTCAGGATGTCCTGAAGGGCTCTATGACCAATGCAATACTTTTTAATATTTAGGCAGGGGAGGAAATATTTAGGGAGATGGGACTGAGAGCCACGGTGCAGATCAGCCAGGACCTGACTAGGAGACCAGTGCCCTCTGACAATCTGGAACACGTGAATCCTGAACCTCCAGTCTGGAATCTACAGCCCAGAGCTCTCTAACATTAGCTGGGAATGCTCAGATGTAGAAAAATCAGAGGGGTGCAGCCATGTTCCTCCCTACCCTTCCCACCCTCCCCCCTCGATGCGCAGCTCCCACACCATCAAATTGCATAGTATTTGTGATTGTGGGACCAGTGAGGGGCCAATGCAAACAGGCTCTGGGGGATTTTTCTTGCTCCCACATTGGGTTTGGCAGGAGGCCTCAGGAAGTTTGAGTAAAGGATTAGAGTTGCCTCAAAAACAGGAGGAGGAGGGTTCTCCCAGCCACTGCTAACAGGCCTCCCTCTCCTCCTGTCTTCCCCCAAATCCTGTCACTGGTCTGTTTCATAGGCCCCCATCCCAACCACCGCCGCCCCTCCCCACCCTCAGTGGACTCGCTCACCCAAACTGCTCCACCACTAGTTCCCATTCGATTGAACAGCAGACTCTGGGATAGAGTTTTGAAGGTTGTAGATGGAGGATATGTCCTATCTGTTGGCCATTCCTCTGTCTCTGACCTGAAGGTTTGAGAGTGCCTATCTGCTGTCTCACCCAGGACGCCATTCCTGAAGCACCCACAGACTGAGCTGAGGAGGGGGCACTGCAATGGACTGGTCCCCAGCAGAAGTTGGGAGACAGATGAAATGATTTCCTGTTTTGAAGGGACAGCTCCCCCCCGCAGCTAACATTCTGTTTGGATCAAGTGCAATTACCAGACTGACTCCGGGGATAGGGTAGTATGGTAGCGTAGTGGTTAGCACATGGGACCCAGGTACGATTCCACCCTGGGGAGACTGTCTGTGTGGAGTTTGCACATTCTCCCTGTGTCTGCGTGGGTTTCCTCCCACACTCCAAAGATGTGCAGGCTCGGGTGGATTGGCCATGCTAAATTGTTCCATAGTGTCCACGGATGTGCAGGCTTGGGTGGGTTAGCCTTGGTGTTTAAAAAAAAACCCTGTGAAAGTAATGGGGGTGGGGTAAGGGGAATGGGTCTGGGTGGAATAGTCTTCAAGGATTTGGTGAAATCTTGGTGGGCTGAATGGCTTCCTTTTGCACTCTAACACACTGTGATAGCGCGTGCTGTACACAGAGATTTGATGATGTTGAGGATCAGACACCTCCGTTTGGGGTGTTTCGCCCCCGCCAGAGCCAGCGCTTCAGGAGAGAGGGACAGGGCTGCCACTGCCTGGACGCACCACTGACCGGGAGACTGAATGGCTCCCCAAACCCCCTGCAATGTAATTTGGAATCTGGCTGCTTTCTCTGAAGGAATCGTTAAAGAAAGCTTCAGGATTCAGTGTTGACGACAGTCCAGCTCCGGGAAATGATCCAATTCTAAAACAGCCAACGCACCCAGACACAGCCATGAAGAGTTCCCAGAAATCTGAACCTTGAATGAAATAAACACAGATGACAGTGCAGTGTTAGACTGGTATCAAAATAGTCCCAGGCGCCTGTTACAGGATTCTATTAGTAACTGTGAACCCTTACTTGGAAACTGAAACTAGCCTCTAGAACTGCCATTGGCTCAAACTATTAAAAACAAATTATAAATATCTGACTGCTACATTCATGGTTCAAAACATCCCAGATACATTTCCAGTCACTTCTCACCTTCTCCCTGAAAAACTGCTCAATAATCACAATGAAAAATACACATTGTAGCAGTCACAGTGTTTCACATCTCTGATATTCCAAATCCCCAGCAAACAACCCCAGGGCAGGGACAGCATTGGGTTAGATGCTGAGTAAACTTCTCTCTACACTGTCCCCATCAGACACTCCCAGACAGGAATAGCATGGGATTTGATACAGAGTAAAGCTTTCTTTACAGTGTCCTTCCCCCATGAAACAATCCCAGGACAGGGACAGCACAGGGTTAGATAGAGAGCAAAGCTTCCTCCACACTATCAAATACTCCCAGCTCAGGGATAGCATGGGGTTAGATACAGAGCAAAGCACTGAAAGGTGACTAGGGATACACGGAAATATGAATCTGAAGTTCCAATCTGGTCACTCATGGTCCTATTGACTCGTACTGCAGGTTCAAGAGGTTGAATGACCTAATGCTGTTTATTGTTCAGATGTTCAAACTAAATCTACCACTGCACCCTCTCATCAAGGTGTCTCGACTCAGCGCACTGCCCCTCTGGGTTGTAAGGTTTACCATGATGAGCCAATTTGCCAAATAGAGCATTGTTGGAATAAACAGGTAGAGCCGGCGTGCCGTCTCTGGGCGAGGTTCGAAATCTCCACAGAAGGTGCCATTCCATGTTGCTGACGTCTTCATTCTGGCTGGTAGGGTGGGACCGTGGCCAAAGAGCTGGCCAATTGAATATGCACACGAGACAAAGTTAAACCCACTGACCTGTGAACACTGACAAGCTGGAGCTCTCTCACTGCCAGGGAATAGTTACTGAACAACAACAGTGAGTTCTATCTAAAGCACGGCTGGCAACTAACTGTCCTCAAGCACCAGGGGCTGAGTGCCCGATGAGAATGTTTACGTGGAATTGAGTTGCTTTTAGTTGAGATTGCCGCAGGTATCCCGAGCTGTGTCTCTCCACTGTTCCACTCCCTCCATCTCTCTCCTTGTAGAATCTTTCCCAGGATGTCCCCAAACTCGCATGGGCATGTTTTGAGGGGGGGGGGGTTGGGTGGGGAGAGGAGGAGGATGGGCGTGACATCGTAATTGTCCCTGATAGTGTCCTCCAGCCTTACTCTGGTATCCGTCACTTCCTGCTGCAGACTGAACCCACTGACTTCGTAAGAGCATGTGACATAGGAGCAGAAATAGGCCATTCAGCCCATTGAGTCTGCTCCACCATTCAATGCGATCATGGCTGCTCTGCGAATTCTCAAGTCCACTTCCCTGTCTTTTCCCCCTTGGTGCCTTACTGATGAAAAACCTGTCTATCTCGACATTAAACATGTTTAACAGCTCAGCATGGACAGCCCTCTGCAGTAAAGAATTTCACAGATTCAACATCTCACCACTGTCTTAAATGTGTGACCCCTTACTCAGAGATGCTGTCCTCTGGCCCTAGACTCTCCCACAAGGGGAGCCAACATTTCTGCATCTACCCTGTCAAGCCCCCTAGGAATCTTGTATGTTTCAAGAAAGGCATTTCCCATCCTTCTCTATTTTCAATAAGTTGAGGATCAAACTACTCGGTCTCCCCTCATATGACAGCCCTTATCCCTACCTGGTATCTGCCTAGTGAGCCTTCTCTGAACTGCCTCCAATACCTGTCTATCTTTTATTGGATAAGTGCCTAATGCCTGACTAGTGCCTAATACAGTTTTAGCAAACCTCCCAACTTTTACATTCTGTTCCCTTTGCCTTTTCTAGTACCCACTGAATGTAGATGCTAGTATTTTGTGATTTAATGAAGATGATTCCCAAAGCTGTCTGTGCTGGAGCTTTCTGGAGACTTTCTCCATTTAAATAACATTTAGCTCCTCTACTCTTCTCGACAAAAATGCATAGTCTCACATTTCCTCAAGTTATATTCCATCTATCGCATTTATACCCACTCACATAACCTGTCTATATCCCTCTGCAGGCTCTCTGTGTCATTCCCTTATCACCTACTTTTGTATCATCTGCAAACCTGCTTATAGAACGTTCTCTTTTTTCATCCAAGTCAATCACAGATATTGCAAATAATTATGGCCTCAGTTCTCCCCATCACCAATGGCCCCCTCCATTTCACACAAATATGTCTAGAGTCAAATTCATTCCTGCCCATCAACCCAGGCCTCTTGCTGCTTTAGAAAAGTGTCTCAGGAAACCTGCGAGGTCAGAGGTTGGAGGAGAGTTAATTTGCATCCTGCCTCCTGCCTTCATTGACCTCCTTGACCCCTAGATTTACTCTCTTTGGAGCTAACAGTAAATTGGTGTGTCAGATTCATGCACAAATGTAGGAAAAAATTTGCAATTTCATTGCATCTTTCACATCCTCAGTGTATCCTGAAATGCCATACAGGCAATGAAGTGTTTTGCGAAGCATACTCCCTGTGTAGTGAGATTGAAAACCCAGCGCTGGGTTTGTGTGCAGTAGGATCCCACAAACACCAAACAGATAAAAAAAAGGAGCAGAATCAATTAATGGTTTTTACACAACAGCAGCTTTGGGAATCTTTTCCTTCTCCTGAGAGGCAAACAAGATCTCAGTGTAACACCTCACATCACCTCTGAAACACAACGTTCTGTGTTCAACACCTTCTCCAAGATCTGAGCACAAAGCACAAGGCTGACGCTGCAGTGCAGTACTGAGGGAGTGTCTCACTCTCAGTGGCACTGTCCCTCAGGTGAGGCAGCAATCAGAAGCCCCCGGGCACTCTCTTGGGGGGATGTAAGAGGTCCCATGGGAATCTTTTGAAGAGTCCTGGACAATACTTATCCCTCGACAAACATTGCAGAAGCAAATGTCATTGTGCTGATGCTTGTGGGATCTTCCTGTGTGAAATAATTGATTCATGTCCTGACCGCTATGCCAATCACAATTAAACTGAATGACCGGGTCACGGATCCAGTTGCTGTTTGTGAGATCCTGCTGTGCACTGTGTCATTGAAGTGTGTGAAATCTGGCTTTTGTGTTTGCTACAACAATGACTTTTTAAAAACTCATCCGTGCCACGTGGGCATCACTATTGCCCATTCCTGATTGTCACAAGAGGGCTGTTAATTTTCAACCATATCACTGTGGCTCTGGAGTCACATGTAGGCCAGACTGGATAAGGTAACCCCCGCTCTTCTCCCAAAAGGACACTAATGAACCAGAGGGGTCTTTCTGCAACAATAGGTTGCAGAGTCATGCAGCATTAAAATAGGCCGTTCAGCCCAACTCATCCATGCTGACCAGGTGTCCTAAACTGAACTAGTCTCATCTGTTTGCATTTGACCCATATCCTTCTCAACCTTTACTATTCATATACCCATCCAGATGCCTTTCAAATGTGATTGTACCGGCCTCCACTACTTCCTCATTCCATACACGCACCACCCTCTGTGTGAAAAAGTTGCCCCTTAGGTCCCTTTTAAATCTTTCCCCTCTCCTTAAATTTATGCCCCTCTAGTTTTGAGATTCCCCTACCCTGGGTCTCAACGGCATCTTAATTCCAGATTTAAAAAAAAATATTGAATTCAAGTTCCATCATTTCCCAACGTCTCTGGATTACTAGTCCCATGATAACAGCACTAGGCGATCACCACGTCTGTACACCTGAAAATAAATTTTCACTGTCTGATAAAGTATCTTGACACAACTTTTGATTGTGAAAACCATTATAAATGCAAGCCTCTTTTTCTATCTGAAAGGCCATTCCTTTGGCTACAGAGTGTGGATTATACACTCCAATCTGAGAATGGACTGAATTCCAGAACCTCTACTGAGACGGATCAATGACCCACTGATTTACTGCCAATAATGGTCCCCAGAGTTGATATTGACCAGCGAGACATTTGAGCAGGTTTAAGGACAGTAACCCATCACCATTCCGTTTACCTGACTCTTTGTTCAGAGCAAATAAATGGTGCATCAGGACAATCTATTGCTGGGGACATTGGAGCATTGTCAGTGGGAATATCTTTCGGAATTACCCCGAATCCACTTTGATTGTTGTTTGTTCCTCAAGAAAAAGCAGGAGCACCTGCACAATGTGAGCTGGAGGTGGCAGCAGTGTACAGAATCTTGGGGAAGGTCCCAGTTCAATCTGACAGAACACGCAGCCTGCCCCCTACAGACCAACCTAGCCTGTACATCTCTGGACTATGGGTGCAAACCCATGCAAACATGGGGAGAATGTACAAACTCCACACAGACAGTCACCTGAGGGTGGAATTGAACCCGGGTCCCTGATGCTGTGAGGCAGCAGTGCTAATCACTGAGCCACCGTGGCTCCCCCTTTAACTGCTTCGTAATGTAAATAACAGAGGATGATCTCAATCACTCGAACTCTGAGTTAATGGCCCAGTGTGCTCTAGTTACACCACTCTGCTTTCTTTCTATGTTCTATGTTTAATGAGCATTGTGTGTAAACTAATGAGCTAGAAAACACACAATGGGTGATTTGGTATAACTGTTCAGTTGTGTGTGGGGGCATTTCTGAATACTATAAAAAAGTTCAGTAATTCAGAGCGAAAACCTTTAACCTAGAAATGAGTGAGAATGGGGAACTCATTACCACAGGGAGTGCCTGCAAACAATAGGATCGATACATCTCAGGGCAAGCTGGCTGAGGGAAGGTGGCTCAGGGGTTAGCACTGCTGCCTCACAGCGCCAGGGTCCCGGGTTCGATTCCAACCTCGGGCGACTGCGCAGAGTTTGCACGTTCTCCCTGTGTCTGCGTGGGTTTCCTCTGGATGCTCTGGTTTCCTCCTACAGTCCAAAGATGTGCAGGCTAGGTCGATTGGCTATGTTAAATTAAAGGCCCTGTTTCCACACTCTAGGTGTTCTATGATAAAGTCAGAGGGTGTGATGTAGAGAGGTGAGAGGAGGATCATGTACCACAGAACCAGTGGGCCGAATGGCCTCTCATTGTGTTCAGTGTTTGGGTGTAAGGTGCTGCTCTTAGGACAAGTGAAATGCCAATCTGGGCCTGTACTTTCAGCCAGCATTTATCTGCAAGAGCAGGAGATGATCAATCACTAGCTTCATACGCACCAGTTTGCAAATCAGCACCATCAGACTTACTCACTTTGTTATCTTACACCGTTAAGTGCCCAGTTATTCTATATTTCTCAGGGGCAGTGGGTGTAGAAAGAACTCTTAGTCCTGTTTAGCCATCACCTACTGTGCTCATTGACTCATATTAGCTACATATCTGGCAATGATTTAAAATCTCACAACACTAAGCAATCTCTGTAATCTCCTCCAGCCCATGGCATCCCCAATCCTGACTCTTTGTGCAACCCTGATTTCCATCCCTTGGCCACTGGTGACCATGCCTTCAGTTAAACATCTCAAACCATTCATGGGAACTTGATCAAACAATGTTTGATACTGAGCCACATGGGAAATGCAGAGACAAATGACTAAAACAATTGGTCCAAGATAACAAGATGTGGAGCTGGATGAACACAGCAGGCCAAGCAGCATCAGAGGAGCAGGAAAGTTGACATTTCCAGTCAGGACCCTTCTTCAGAAATGGGGGAGGGGGAAGGGAGCTGGGAAATAAATAGAGAGGAGGGGTGGGGCTGGGGAGGGTGGGTGGGATGGTGATGGCTGAGTGCGGGTATGCAGTGGTGGGGAATTGGTCAGTGAGTTGGGTGGAGCAGATAGCTGGGAGAGAAGATGGATGGGTTGTGTCAGGTCGAGGAGGCTGGGATAAGAGGGAGGGTTGGTTATAGGATGAGGCCGGGGGTGGGGAGATTTTCAAACTGGTGAATTCCACATTTAGGCCATCAGGCCGTAGACTCCCGAGGTGGAATATGAGGTGCTGCTCCTCCAGTTTGCAGATGGTGTCATTGTGACACTGGAGGAAGACCAGGATGGATGCATCACCCAGGGGGTGGGAGGGGGAGTTAAAATTGCATGTAACTGGGAGGTGTTGTCATTTGTTGCAAACAGAGCACAAAATGGTCTCCAAGCCTCCGCTTGATCTCCTTGATGTGGAGGAGGCCACATCGGGAGCAGTGGATGCAGGAGACCACATTGACAGATGTGCAGGTGAATGCCTGTCTGATATGGAAAGTTTTTTTGGTGCCTCGGATGGGGGTGAGGGGGGGAGGTGTAAGGGTTAGGTATAGCACCTCCTGCGGTTGCAGGGAAAGGTGCCGGGGTTGGTGGGGTTAGTGGGGACTATGGAGCAGATGAGGCAGTCACAGAGAGAGCAGTCCCTACGGAAGGCAGATAGAGGTGGGGAGGGAAATATCTCTCTGGTTGTGGGGTCGGGTTGTAATTGGTGGAATTGGCGGAGAATGATACACTGGATGGGAAGGTTGGTGGGGTGATAATTTAGGACAAGGGGAATTCTGCCTTTCTTTTTGTTGGGGTGAGGGCAGAGGTGTGGGAAACGCAAGAGATGTGGTCAAGGGTGTTTTTGAACACCAAAGGGGGGATATTGCAATCCTTGAGATAGGAGGACATCTGGGATGTTCGGGAGTGGAATGCCCCATCTTGGGACCAGAAACGGCAGAGGTGGAGGAGAGTGGGCGGAGGGATCGTATTCTTGCAGGAAGGTGGGTAAGAGGAGATATATCCAGGTAGCTGTGGGAGTCAGTCAGATTCAAATAGATGTTAGTTTCAAGGTGGTCACTAGAGATGGAGATAGAGATGTCCAGGAAGGAGAGAGAGGTATCAGAGATGGCCCAGGTGAACTTGGGGTTGGGGCGGAATGTGTTAGTGAAGTGGATGAATTGTTCAAGCTACTCAGGAGAGCACGAGGCAGCGCCAATACAGTCAGCGATGTGGGGTTTAAGGCCAGTGTAACAGTGGAAAAGAGGCTGTTCCACGTACCCTACAAAGTGGCAGACATAGCTTGGGCCCATGCAGGTAGCCATGGCCAACCCCTTTGTCTGTACAAAGTGGGAGGAGCTGAAGGGGAATTTGTTGAGGGTGAGGACGAGTTCAGTTAAAAGCAGATGAGGGTCTCAGTGGAGGGGGGCTGGTTGGGCCTGCTGGAGAGGAAGAAGCAGAGGGCTTTTAGGCCATTGACATGGGGGATGCAAGTATACAGGGACTGGGTGTCCATAGTGGGAATTGGAAGTCTTGGAGGATGTAGAGGGCGTGGGTGATGTCCTGGACATTGGTGGGGGGTTTCCTGAACCAGGGGGAGAAAACAGAGTCAAGGTAAATGGAGATAAGTTCATTAAGGCAGGAGCAGGCAGAGACAATGGGCCTGCTGGGGCTGTCAGGCTTGCGGATTTTGGGAAAGTTTAGGAAGGCCAAAGTCATCAGTTTTAAGTTGAAAGGGAAAGAGGAAAAGGGGAAGGGGGGGTGTTTAGTGGGGAGGGGGTATCTCTAGATCTGATGCCCAGACAGCGGAAGACATGGTCACCAATGGCCGAGGGATGGAAACCTGGGTTGTATGAGGAGCCAGGAGCAAAGTAAAACAGAGGTGTAAAAACAGGCCCCATTTAGAATTTTAGGCCCCACACCTCAGGAAGGACATACTGGCGCTGGAGCATGTCCAGCGGAGATTCACACGGATGAACCCTGGAATGGTAGGTTTAACGTATGATGAATGGCTAAGGATCCTGGGATTGTACTCATTAGAGTTTAGAAGGTTGAGGGGAGATCTAATAGAAACTTACAAGATAATGTATGGTTTAGAAGGGGTGGACGCTGGGAAGTTGTTTCCATTAGGCGGGGAGACTAGGGCCCGTGGGCACAGCCTTAAAATTAGAGGGGGTAAATTGAAAACTGAAATGAGATGACATTTCTTCAGCCAGAGAGTGGTGGGCCTGTGGAATTCATTCCCAGAGCGCAGTGGAGGCTGGGACGTTAGATGCCTTCAAGGCAGAGATCGACAATTCTTGATCTCAGAAGGAATCAAGGGCTACGGGGAGAGTGCAGGGAAGTGGTGTTGAAATGGCCATCAGCCATGATTAAATGGCAGAGTGGACTTGATGGGCCGAATGGCCTTACTTCCACTCCTATGTCTTATGCTCTTACGGTCTTATGGAGATGCCATAGGGTTGGAGGAGATTACAGAGATTGTGTAGTGTTGTAAGATGTTAGAATTGAATCATTGCCAGATAAGGAGCTTAACATGGGTCAGTGAGCGCTGCAGGTGATTGTTAAACAGGACTCCAATGCACTCCACAAGTGCATAATAATATCTCTGAATAGCTTGTTTATGAAAATAGGAGTAAATGCAAGATGTAGTTGGTCGAGTGTGTGATCCGTCTGATCATGCTTTGATTAGTTCATTCCAAATTATTCCCGGGGAGTTATGGCCAGCATTTATTACCCATTCTTAATTATTCTCCATGGTGGTAATGTGCTTCCTTCTTTATCCCCTGTACCCAGTTGTTTGATGCAATTAAGGTCTTAAGTTCCTTCTGTAACCTTTAATAGTAGTTTTCTAGTGAAGGAGCCACTTGCCAATTGAGATTAGCTAAGGAAAGCAGGGTTTTTCATTTTAATTCATTCAAATTGTTAAATCTAGTTGTAAAAGAGACACACTTCATCAAAGGTAACAAAGTGAAGAGCTGGATGAACACAGCAGGCCAAGCAGCATCAGAGGGGCAGGAAAACTGACGTTTCGGGTCTGGACCCATCTTCAGAAATAGGGGAGGGGAAGAGGATTCTGAAATAAATAGGGAGTGAGCGGGAGGCGGATAGAAGATGGATAAAGGAGAAGATAGGTGGAGAGGAGACAGATAGGTGAAGGAGACGGGGATGGAGCCAGTAAAGGTGAGTGTAGGTGGGGAGTTAGGGTGGGAGTTTTTCAGTCAAGGGAAGATGGACAGGTCAAGGGGGTGGGGATGAGGCTGGCAGATAGGAGTTGGGGGTGGGGCTTGAGGTGGGAGGAGTGGATAGGTGGGAGAAAAGATGGATAGGCCAGGGAGGCGGGAAGGAGCTGGGCTGGTTTTGGGATGCGGTTGGGGGCAGGGAGATTTTGAAGCTTGTGAAGTCCACATTGATACCACTTTATCAAACCTTTCTTTGCTACCATGATCAGG
Organism: Stegostoma tigrinum; assembly: GCF_030684315.1. Lineage (NCBI taxonomy): Eukaryota > Metazoa > Chordata > Chondrichthyes > Orectolobiformes > Stegostomatidae > Stegostoma > Stegostoma tigrinum. Next base: position 3,700,275 of record NC_081383.1, on the reverse strand, counting down.
ATGATTTACCAGAAAACCAATTCAAGAAGAAAACCAACATTTATATTGCATGAGAAGTTACTAATTGGTTATTTGGTCAACTTTGTTTGCTCGAGGCTTTGCCAGGCAGAATGCACCCATTAATGCAGATTGACAGTTCACAGCCGGGTTTTCAGTAAATTGTAGCTGGGCAGATTGATTCTGATTGGACAGAGTAAAGTTGTTGAGCCAGGGCTGCAGTCTGAGCTGTAGATTTCGGTGAGGTGTTGGGAGTGAAGGGCTTAGCTGGTGATGCCTCCAGTTAGGTTTAGTTTGTGGTCAGGCACAGGTGGGTGTAAATGGGAATCAGACAAGTGAAGGGGTCCCTGGTACTGCCAGTAGAACATAGAACATTACAGCACAGTACAGGCCCTTCGGCCCCCGATGTTGTGCCGACCTGTCATACTGATCTCAAGCCCATCTAACCTACACTATTCCATGTGCTTGTCCAATGACAACTTAAATGTACTTAAAGTTGGCAAATCTACTACCGTTGCAGGCAAAGCGTTCCATTCCCTTACTACTCTCTGAGTAAAGAAACTACCTCTGACATTTGTCCTATATCTTTCACCCCTCAATTTAAAGCTATGCCCCCTTGTGCTCGCCATCACCATCCTAGGAAAAAGGCTCTCCCTATCCACCCTATCTAACCCTCTGATTATTTTATATGTGTCAATTAAGTCACCTCTCAACCTTCTTCTCTCTAATGAAAACAGCCTCAAGTCCCTCAGCCTTTCCTCGTAAGGCCTTCCCTCCAGACCAGGCAACATCCTAGCAAATCTCCTCTGCCCCCATTCCAAAGCTTCCACATCCTTCTTATAATGCGGTGACCGGAACTGTACGCAATACTCCAAGTGCGGCTGCACCAGAGTTTTGTACAGCTGCAGCATAACTTCTTGGTTCCGGAACTCGATCCCTCTATTAATAAAAGCTAAAACACTGTATGCCTTCTTAACAGCCCTGTCAACCTGGGCAGCAACTTTCAAGGCTCTGTGTACATGGACACCGAGATCTCTCTGCTCATCTACACTACTAAGAATCTTACCATTAGCCCAGTACTTTCCCTTCCAGTTACTCCTACCAAAGTGCATCATTTCACAGTTGTCTGCATTAAACTCCATTTGCCACCCCTCAGCCCAGCTCTGCAGCTTATCTATGTCTCTCTGCAACCTACAGCATCCTTCGTCACTATCCACAACTCCAGCGACCTTGGTGTTGTCTGCAAATTTACGAACCCATCCTTCTACGCCCTCATCCAGGTCATTTATAAAAATGACAAACAGCAGTGGACCCAACACCGACCCTTGCGGTACACCACTAGTAACTGCTCTCCAGGATGAACATTTCCCGTCAACTACCACCTTCTTCTTTCAGCAAGCCAATTTCCAATCCAAACTGCCAAATCTCCCACAATCCCATTCCTCCGCATTTTGTACAATAGCCTATTGTGGGGAACCTTATCGAAGGCCTGGCTGAAATCCATATACACCACATCAACCGGTTGTTTGAACCTTTCTCCTTATCTGACAGGTGTTGGTGTAGATGGAGAGTGTTACTGTAGACTGGCG
>NC_081383.1:2833689-2936189 GCF_030684315.1 Stegostoma tigrinum | reverse complement strand
ACAGACTCTCTCTGTCTCTCGCGCACACACACACACACACACACACACACACACACACACACACACACACACACACACACACGTGCTGGGATGGCTGATCATCAAAGCAAATGATCGCTCTCCTTGTCTGGCCATGCTGTACTTTACTTGTCACATTGTACCCTGTTTAAAACCACACCATTCTGTACTGTGCTACTCTGTATTTCACTGTACCACTGTGACACATATACACTGTAACACACAGTATGGCATTGGAAAGTTCTGCTGTAAGAGGATATGATTTTATGTGCTGACTTTGGAAGAACAGGTCACCTGTACAGATTTAAACATTCAAAATGGAGTGCAGGATGGGGCATTTCTTGTTTATTGAAAACTGTGATTCCTCTTTATTAGTTTTGGTGTCTGGCTTATTTCTTGCCCGTTGCCAATTGCCCTGGAACAGATGAGTGACTCTCTCAACCATTTTGCAGTGAATCCCATTGCCATTAGCCTGGAGTTATGTGTCGGCTAGGATAGTCAATATCTTTATCTGTAAACAAAATGAATGAGTCAAATTCATTTTTACAACAAAAATTCAGTTCATGGTTACTATTAGTGAGATTAATATTTATTTCACCATCATTAATTGAATTAAGATTCTTCGAGTGACCTATAGAAGTTCATAAAATAATGATGGACATGGACAGGGTGAATAGACACAAGGCTTTGCTCCGGGGTGGGGGAGTCAAAAACTAGAGGGGCATAGGTTTAAGGTGAGAGGGGAAAGATTTGAAAGGGATCTAAGGGGTAACATTTTCACGCAGAGGGTGGTGCGTGTATGGAACGAGCTGCCAGAGGAAGTGGTGGAGGCCGGTACAATTACAGCATTTAAAAGGCATCCGGATGGGTATATGGGTAGGAAAGATTTGGAGGGATATGGGCCGAATGCTGGCAAGTGGAACTAGATTAATTTAGAATACCTGGTTGGTATGGACAAGTTGGAGTGAAGGGTCTGTTTCGACGCTGTATGTTTCTATGACGAGGTATTTGAACTTGTATTTGCAGAGTTTCCAGCCTCTGTAGTTACTGGTTCAGTGGTTTTACCAAAATACCAGTGACCCCACCTGATCAAACTGTTAGAATGTATTTGCTGATTCTGCAGAGCCCACTGCCACGAGGTGTATTCGAAGCAGACAGCACTAGCAAATTTTACAGCTCAGCAGAGGTTGGAGAGAGGGATCCGAGTGTGGGTGGGAGCTGGGTAGGAGGAGGTTGATGTGGAGTGATGATGGGAACTGCAGATGCTGGAGAATCCGAGATAACAAAGTGTGGAGCTGGATGAACACAGCAGGCCAAGCAGCATCTCAGGAGCACAAAAGCTGACGTTTCGGGCCTAGACCCTCTCTCTGATGAGCTCCACACTTTGTTATCAGAGGTTGATGTGGAGATGAGTTATAGAACAATCTAGCACAGAGGGCCTGTTGTGCCCGTGCAAGAGCCATTGGCTGGTCTCATCACCAGCTCCGAACCCTGTGACTTCTTCCTGTTTGTTTACTATTGAACCTATCGGGTTAAAAACACCGACATCGAGCTGCCCGGCTGAATTGGCAGATTGTGTGCTATTGATTCTATCTAAATCTATGAAATCTTTCATCACCGCCAGAGCAGACAGGGCCACAGTGCTACTATATTCCGTACTGTCACTTCTGAAGGGGTGGAACCGAGAGCCTGTGCCCAGTGGTTTAGTTAGTATCATGCTGGGAACATGAACATCGTTTTGTAAATTGACTCCAAGTGCAGTTGTTAAACTGAAGTCAGGGCTGAGTCTGCAGCAACTTTGTTGACAGCTTAAGCTCCCTGGCACCGTCTGAGTGGGTTTTGTGCTGCAGAGTGTAGACCTCAGTAATAAGCAGAAGTCACCATTTGCTTGGGAGCAAAGATTTAAGGTTGAACTTTCATGTTATACAGAACGTATAGTTCTGATACAACAACAACTTACATTGGTATAGCATCATTAACACAGTTGAAAAATCTCCCAAGGGTTTTCAATGTGGTGTGAATTGGGTAACAATCAAAACAGAGTCACACAAGGAGGGAATATGCCGAAGCTGTCAAAAACCTGGACTTGGAAACAGCTTTTAAGGATTGACTTAAGCAAAAACTGAGAGACCTAGGTAGAGCATTGCAGCATCTAGGGGCCCAAAATTGGCGATGTGCAGGAGAACAGAAGAATTAAGTGCAGGAGCAAATTCCTGCAGATGCTGGAATCTGAACTGAAAACAACAAAAGGCTGGCGATCACAGCAGGCCAGGCAGCGTCCATGGAGAGAGGGCAAGCTAATGTTTCCAGTTCTACTCTACATTGAGGAAACCAAAAGCAGACTCAGTGACCACTTTGCAGAGCACCTCTGGTCTGTGCACAAGCATGACCGCAAACTTTCTGTGGCCGGTCAGCTTAACACAGTGCCCTGCCCACATGCCCCTGTGTCTGTCCTCGGCACACTGCAGTGCTCCAGTGAATCCCAACACAAACTGGAGGAACAACATCTCATCTTCAAACTCGGTATTTTACAGCCTTCTGAGATCAATATTGAGTTCAACATCTTTAAGTTATGAACCCACTCCCATTCCTCCCCTTTCTTTTACCCTAGTTACATTCTCTGTCACCATGTCTTCTCTACCCTCCCCCCACCCCAGTGGGGTCTGAGTGTCCTTAGCAGTCTGGCAGTTAGACACGCCATTGTTCTGCTATTCTCACATTTGGATCACTTAATCTGAACTATCAACACCCCACCCCCCCGCCAACACTCCAAAACCCCCTACCTTCCCCACACTGTTGCATACATGCTGTCCCCTTCCAAACTTCGAGAAGAGCCATGTAGACTCGAAACATTAGCTCAAGATACCAAGGTGTGGAGCTGGATGATCACAGCAGGCCAAGCAGCATCCGAGGAGCAGGAAGGCTGACGTTTCGGGTCTAGACCCTTCTTCAGAAATGAAGAATCTCGAAACATTAGCTTGCTTGCTCTCCATGGATGCTGCCTGGCCTGCTATGATCACCAGCACTTGTTGTCTTCAATTAAGAGTAGGAGTAGGCCATTCAGCCCATCGAGCTTGCTTTGGAATTTGGTTAGATTAGGGCTAATCTGATTATGATGCCAACATGGATTGGCCCAGTCTTAATTCCCTTGTCAATGAACTATCTATCTTTACCTTGAATATAGTCACTGACCCAGGCTCTGCTGCTGTCTGTGGAAGAGAATTCCTGACTCTCTGAGAGAAAGATTTTTCCCCTCATCCTCATCTCCATGGGAGAGCTCTCATTTTTAACTCACATCTCACAAATCTGGAGGCCAAAATTGGAGGAATGGCAAAGATTGATAAAGGATTGGTTTGAGAGGGGTGTTGGTAGGAGGTTACAGAGGTGGGGGCTGGAGGGATTTGAACACAAATCTGAGAATCTAGAAATCACTGGACAGGGAGCCACTGTGGTTAGAGAGCATAGGGAAATGGGTGGTGGGAGACACCTGCCAGGGGAATGTTAGAATAGTTGAACTTAGAGGAAACAGTAGCATTGGTGAAGGGCTTTTATTGTGGATGAGGTGGGGCAAGGTTGTGATAATAGTAACTAGGCCAGTCATCAAGCTTTCATTTCAGCTACAGAGCCAAGGATATCAGAAAATACAGTTGACCTTATCTAGAACCTTGTAGGATTAAAATCACCGATGTTTCAATCATCCAGAACATTGTGGTTCTTCGTGTGAAAGCAATGCTCAGGGTTTAAATATGGAGTTGGTATCATCAGTTGAACACAATTCCATGCATTTCTCTTCAGGGAGAACTGTCTTATCTTGTTGGAGGATTTGTTTATGATTGTACACCCCACAGGGATTAACAAAGCCGCTAGAGCCTATGACACTGACCTTGGCTTGTTGGAGGATGCCAGACCTTTGTATTCTTTGATAAGCTTCTATTTCAGAGATGGACTGGATGCTGGTTTGTGGGGACTACAGCTGCCAAATGACTGAATGTTAATAAAGAGAGTGTTATTGTAATAAGAGGGTGAGTGCACAAGAAATTCAATTGCAGACAATAAGATCTTCTACCAGTGAGTTGTTAAATGTTGGTGCTTTAGAAGTATAGTTTGAGTGAAGAATCTCACATTTAAGGAGGAAATCCTTCTTTTGGAATGTCATTGACCTGTGCAACTGTTTTCCTGCGAGAGCAGTGGAAGCTGGGTCATAGATATCTACAAAGCTGATTTAGGCAGATTTGGGACCTATGAAGGAGCCAGAAGTTACAAGGAACAAGTATGAAAAAAAATTTGAGGCTACCATCAGATTTGCGGTGCTCATTACTGAATGGCAGAGTAGACTTGAGGGGCTGAATGGCCTGCTTCTGTAGCTATGTCCTGTATTCTTTTCACTTTTTTTCAGGTTTGGAGTTATTCTGGGACCAGCTAGACCAGGATTAAATCTAGGAGGAGGATTCAGGGTAGGACCGAGTCAGGATTAGAATTCCAAAATGCATCTGATAAAGTGCCACATGAGACTTATGAATAAAAGTTAGATCACATGGAATCAAATGACTGGTAGCAACTTGGATACAAAAATGGCTGAGTTATAGGGAATGTTCATTCATGGATGTTTACCAGACGGGAGGATGGTTTGTAGTAGGTTTTCCAAAGGGATAGGTTAGGACCCTTGGTCATCCTGTTATGTATTAATGGCTGAGATCTTGATGTTCCAGGCACATGGTCAAAATTTGCAGATGATACAAAACCTGGAAGCATTACAAACTGTCTAGGAGGGGAGTGTAGAATTTCAGAAGGCCTCAGACACATTGGGGGACTGGCAGACTCATGGCATGTGACATTCAGTGTGAAGAAATGTGAAATGAATTCATTTCGGTAAGATTAGCATCGGCAGAATAAAATAGTGTACAGCTGTAAAGGGTTTGCAGAAGCAGGTGGACACACCGATTTATGTGTTTTTGTCACTGAAGGTGGCAAGATTGCCTGAGAAAGCTGTTAATAAAGCCTGTAGTATCCTGCACTCTATTTCCCTGGAGCACCAAAGGCCGAGGGATGATCTTATTGAGGTGTATAAAATCATAAGGGACATAGACAGGGTGAATAGCCAAGGTCTTTTACCTTGGCTGGGGGACTCCAAAATGAGATGGCACAGGTTTAAGGTGAGAGGGGAAAGATATAAAAAAGATTTGGGGGCAACGTTTTCACACAGAAGGTGGTGCTTGTATGGAATGAGCTGCCAGAGGAAGTGGTGGAGGCTGGCACAATTACAGCATTTAAAAGGCAATTGGATGGGGACATGAATAGGAAGAGTTGGGAGGGATATGGGCCAAATACTGGAAAATGGGACTAGGTCAAACTGGGATGTGTGGTCGGCAGGATGAGTTGGACCAAAGGATCCGTTTCTGTGCTGTATGACTCTACGACTCTATAACTCTGTATCACCAGCTGAGAATACAAGACAAGGAGGTGATATGAAACATGTATAATACACTGGTTCAGCCTCAGTTGGAGTATTATGTCCAGTTCAATTCTGGAAAATACCATCTGGAGAGTGTGGGGGAGGCAGGTTGACCCAAGTGATTAGGGTCTGGAAAAATGTATTGTCTGACAGTGTGGGGGGGAGACAGGTTTACTCGGTGTTAGGGTCTGGAATGTACTGTCTGACAGTGTGGGGGGGTCAGGTTCACCTGAGGCTTTCAAAAGGGACAAGGAGGAAATTGCAGAGTTCAGGGGAATGGCATGTTGTGAATGGCTCCTTCAGAGACCCAGTATGGACATGATGAGCTAAATGGCCCCTTTCTGTGCTGTAGCCATTCTGTTAGTATGGTTTGGAGTTATGTTTGCATTAACGTTACTCCTTCCTAAGGTTTGTTCTCAGTCAGAGATATGTAACAGCCAAAGCTGGGACAGCACGGGAGATATCAAATATCCCATGACCTTTGTAAAAATACTGCGCAGGGTAGGGCTCCTATAATTAGGGTCAAGAGCTTGTAAGAAGCTCTGAAACTGTGTCCCAGAAATTTGAAAAACAACTTGACAGCAGCACATTGTCACTGAACACGTGGGGCATTCTTCGCTGGAATAAATCTGCCCCACAGCCCACTGTTTACAAACACATACCTTTTCATTCTCTGCTTAGCAAATCAATATTTGATTCACGCTCCATTCTAAGAATCATCACTGACAGCAGTGTAATGCTGACTCACAGGATTTGTAGACTGTGTTTCTGTTGCTATCACAGGCCGCATGTCTTTGAATGTTCCTTCCATTGATATAGCGTACATCAATGTGCCTCAAGTACACTTACTGTTTGGCTGCAGAGGTGAAGGTGACATTGTCCTACCAGACCTTAGGCTGCTCTCTCATCAAGGAGAAAGAGAGAGAGAGACCACTCGTTGTGATTTAACCTGAGGGTCACCACGTCTCAGGCAAGGGGAGAGGTTGAGAAGGAGAGTCATCTCAGCTGGTGCAAGGATTGAACCCACACTGTTGGCCCCACTCTGTATTGCAAGCCAACCATCCAGCCAACTGTACAAACTGACCCGAAGAGCTGCAGAATCAAGGATGAATAAAACATTCGAAGAAAAGGAAATTGGAGCATAAGTAGGCCATTCAGCCCTTCAGGCTATCCCCACCACTCAATATGATCATGGTTGTTCTTCCGACTAATTGGGAGTTTTAAAATGGACTTCTGAAGTTTGAAAAACATCTGATATTGAAAGTAAGAGATAACAAGGTGTAGAGCTGGATGAACACAGCAGACCGAGTAGCATCAGAGGAGCAGGTAAGCTGGTGTTTCGGGTCTAGACCCTTCTTCAGAAAATGATATTGAAATTACTTTTAGCTGGATGGATTATTTTGTTTGAAACCTCAGGAATTGGCAGGATAAAGATATCAAAGGTAAAACGCTGGTAAATACAAACTGCACATTGATATCTGACTGTCTCGCAGACAAACTCTCTCACAACAGTCCGTCCCTCACACACACTAACTCTCCCATCAAAAAGAAGGATTTTTCGAACATTTTGAATTTCTGAAGAAGAATGAAACCTGACTCAACATGTTAACTCTGTTTCTGTCTCCAAAGATGCTGCCAGACTTGCTGAGTTTCTCCAATATTGTCTGTGTTAGTTTCAGATTTTCAACATCTGGAGCATTTTGTTTTTCTCTTTCCAATATTTCACTTGATTCAATTTAATCCTAATGTTTGTATTTTTCTGGCTGAATGTAAAGTGATATTCCAGTTTAACCCACGGTTCAGTGTTTTATATATTCCTTGACAGCAGCAAAGTTGAATGAGAGCCTTTGGTTCTTGTTTGTTTACTTCCAATTGTGACAAGACAAATGAAGAGCAGCCACTATATCTTAGTTCTAGTGACACCTTTCAGTTTTGGTGAAAGCGGAGCCACAGATAGACAGGATGGTGAAGAAGCCATTTGGCACACTGGCCTTTACTGGTCAAAACATTGTGTGTAGGAGTTGGGAAGTCACGTTGTGCCCTTGCAGGACTTCGGTGAAGAGAGATCGTAGGAACTGCCGATGCTGGAGAATCTGAGATAACACGGTGTAGAGCTGGATGAATACAGCAGGCCAGGCAGCATCAGAGGAGCTGGAAAGCAGACGTTTCGGGCCTGGACCCTGTTTTCTGAAAAAGGGTGCAGACCCAAAACATCAGCTCTAGGACATTGGCAAAGCCACTTTTAGAATTGCGCGTCACTCTACTAAGGGAAGGATGTTATTAAACTTGAAAGGGTGCAGAAAAGATTTACAAAGGTGTTGCTGGGACTGGAGGGAGTAAGCCACAGGGAGAGGTTGAATAGGCTGGGGCTTTTTTCCTCTGGAGCAGTGGAGACTGACGGGTGACTTTGTAGAGGTTTATAAAATCATAAGAGGCATGGACAGGATGAACAGTCATGGTCTTTTTCCGCAGTGTTGGGGGCGGGGGTGTCCAAATCTAGAGGGGCGTAGGTTTTAAGGTGAGACGTGAAAAGGGACCTGAAGGGCAACTCTTATCACTCAGAGCAAGTGGTGCAGAGGAAGTGGTGGGGGCTGGTACAATTACAACATTTAAAAGGCATCTGGATGGGTCCATGAATAGGAAGGGTTTGGAGGGATATGGGTCAGCTGTTGGCAAATGGGACTAGGTCAGATTGGGATGTCTGGCTGGCGTGGACAAATTGTTATTTGACTGTATTACTGGTGGCACTGTCAGCTGTCCCTCAACACCAATCATCTCCTAAACCCCTACCTCAGCTCATCAGCTGCTGAAATCTCCATCTGCCTTACCTTCAGATTTGATAATTCCAGCAATCCCCCAAGCTGGTCTCTGAAACACATATCCTCACTTGGCTTCAGCTCTTCAGAGCATCATGGATGAATCCAATCTTCCCTGAGAGTTCTGCCGTCAGATCACGCCTATGCTGGCTGACAAATTCAACAAAACTGATGTCCTTGCTTTCAAATGCAGCAACGTTCAGGGGTGGTATGGTGGCTTAGCAATTCGCACGGCTGCCTCACAATGCCAGGGACCCAGGTTCAATTCCATGCTGGGGTAACTGTGTGGAGTTTATGCATGCTCCCTGTGTTTGTGTGGGTTTCTCACATCCCAAAGATGTACAGGTTAAAGTGTGAAATTGCCTATAGTGTGCAGGCTAGGTGGGTTAGCTGCAGGGATAGGATAGGAGTGTGGGTCTGGGTGGGATGCTGTTCGAAGGGTTGGTGTGGACTTGATGGGCGGAATGGTCTGTTTTTGCACTGTAGGGCTTCTATGAATCTATGATATCCTTGATACCCCCCTCACCTCACCTTATCCCTGTAAAATACTTCAGCCCAAAACCCTGCAACCATCCAAGATCTCTGTATTCCTCCACTTTTGGCCTCTGGTATATTTCTTCACTCCATGGGTGGCCTTGCTTTCAGTTGCCAGGGTCCTGGGCTCTGTAATTTCTTCTCTGCATCTTCCCACCACTCTAGGAGAGAGAAAGCAAGAACTGTAGATGCTGGGAGACAAGACAGTGTACAGCTGGGGGAACACAGCAGGCCAGGCAGCATCTGAGAAGCAGGAAAGTTGACATTTTGGGTTGGGACCCTTCTTCCTTCATTTCTGAAGAAGGGTCGTACCCGAAATGTCAACTTTCCTGCTTCTCTGATGCTGCCTGGCCTGCTGTGTTCCCCCAGCTCCACACTGTGTTATCTCTGATCCTGCCTGGCCTGCTGTGTTCCTCCAGCTCCACACTGTGTTATCTCTGATCCTGCCTGGCCTGCTGTGTTCCTCCAGCTCCACACTGTGTTATCTCTGTTCCTGCCTGGCCTGCTGTGTTCCTCCAGCTCCACACGGTGTTATCTCTGATGCTGCCTGGCCTGCTGTGTTCCTCCAGCTCCACACTGTGTTATCTCTGATGCTGCCTGGCCTGCTGTGTTCCTCCAGCTCCACACTGTGTTATCTCTGATGCTGCCTGGCCTGCTGTGTTCCTCCAGCTCCACACTGTGTTATCTCTGATGCTGCCTGGCCTGCTGTGTTCCTCCAGCTCCACACGGTGTTACCTCTACCTTTCTGACCAGGTTTTTTCAGTTGCCTCTACTCATTTCTCTTAAACTTCGACTGGAATTGTTCATACAAAGTGCTTTGGCATGTTTTATCGATGTTAAAGGTGCTACATGGCTGCAAATTGTTGTTGATTTGGAGATTGCTGATGGTTGATGTCTGACATGTGAGGAATGGTGCCTCGAGTACGGAATCCCCCCCAGCTGGTGGCATTTCCCCCCAGTGGTCATTGCTGGCACCGTGTGGTTATCTGCCACCTGTACCAGTCTGTGGCACTGGGTAATGGTTGTTTGACGTGTCACCCATCCTCCTCTATCCTTGCTTTGCCTTGGGGCCTTACCTTGGGAGAGGGTACCCCACCCTGGAGTATCTGCAAATGACGGTCTGTTCTGAGATAGCAAGGAGGGTTATTACATGGTCGTGATAATTACTACTACATTGGGCCAGGCATAATCACTGCGACCTTAAGGAGCTGCTTGCTCTGTAAACCAGAATAGAACCTCTTTACCTCCAACTCACAGACCATGTGAGGTATCAGTAGAATGGGTGGAGCCAATGTAACATCAACATTAACACATCAAAGCCAGTGCCTTAATACAACACAGCACCCAGCAATGATTGAGAAAACAAGGTGTAGACCTGGATAAGCACAGCGGGCCACGCAACATCAGAGGAGCAGGAAGGCTGACGTTTCGGGCCTAGACCCTTCTGGGGTGGTGGGGCTGTGTGGGGGTGTGGTGGGGCTGTGGTGGGGGTGTGGTGGGAGGTGGTGGGGCCGCGTTGGGGATGGTGGTGGTGGGGGTGGGGCTGCATTGGGGGTGTGGGGCTGCATTGGTATGGTGGGAGGTGGTGGAGCTGCATTGGGGATGGTGGAGGTGGTGGGGCCGCATTGGGGATGGTGGAGGTGGTGGGGCCGCATTGGGGATGGTGGAGGTGGTGGGGCCGCATTGGGGATGGTGGGAGGTGTTGGAGCTGCATTGGGGATGCTGGAGGTGGTGGAGCTGCATTGGGGATGGTGGGAGGTGGTGGGGCCGCGTTGGGGATGGTGGTGGTGGGGGTGGGGCTGCATTGGGGGTGTGGGGCTGCATTGGTATGGTGGAGGTGGTGGAGCTGCATTGGGGATGGTGGGAGGTGGTGGAGCTGCATTGGGGATGGTGGAGGTGGTGGAGCTGCATTGGGGATGGTGGAGGTGGTGGGGCCGCATTGGGGATGCTGGAGGTGGGGGTGGTGATGGTGGGGCTGCGTTGGGGGTGTGGTGGGAGGTGGTGGTGGGACTGTGGTGGCGGTGTGGGGCTGCGTTGGGAGATGGGACTGCGTTGGTGCTGCGAAGGGATGGGGTGGGGCTGCATTGAAGGGGTGAGAACATTCTCAAACTGCCCATAATCTGGAATGAGCCTGTATCTGCGTGCAAAATCTCAATGCTATTATATCTCGCATGTGATATACTGGGCTTTACCTCGTCTGCTCACTCTGTTTCTCTGTCTCCAAAGATAAACTTTTCGGTAAAAGCTTCCTGCAGGCGGGACGCTACATCATGTCCCATAAATCCTGGATGAAGACGGTTCCAACCGAGAATTGCGACGTGCTGATGACATTTCAAGGTAAGATTAACATCCTCAGTCCGAGTCACCAGTTCAGCGCCACATTTTCCTGGCCCCATGGTTGTAGCTTTAGGGGTGGGATGTGGGTTGGTGGTGGGGTTTTTGTGGAAAGCTTAGGAAGAACTGGAATGGGACTGACTCCCCAACACATTCCGACCACCCAGCGAATTCTCCCAGAGACGAGGGTAGGAATAGTGACCACCAAGGAAGGGCATAGTGGAGATGGTGGAAGTGGGGTTTTGCTGTTTGCCACGTCCAAAGCAGGGCTCTTGGTGTCAGAAAATGCACATCCGCACCCTATACAACACACTCACATTTCTGCTCCAATTTGACGGGGTCTTGCCTTTGGTAAATCCCCTAAGGATACCTGAATGTCTGTAATCTGCCCGAGCAGGCCTGCCATGGCTCAAAAGCTGGATCTGGAGTGTTGAGAGACCAGCAACAATAGGACAGCGAGCATGGACAACGCCAATTAAACAGCTGCTGCTTTCAGGAAGAATGCATCCAGGGAACACACTGCCAGGAAATGCACTGGATTGGATACTAAATTGGCAGAGTGACAAGAACTGGACAGTAATGTTGATTGATGTTATCGGACTGGGAGAAGACTTGGGTTGGAGATCTCCAAAGGGCAGTGTTGGGAGCTCAATTTTTATGAGATATAGCAATTACTTTTTATTCACTTGTGAAACGCAGGTGTCACTGGCCGGGCCAGCATTTATTGCCTGTCTCTAGTTGCCCTTGAGAAGGTGGGGGTGAGCTGCCTTCTTGAACTGCTCCAGTCCACCTGTTGTAGGCTGACCTCACATCCCATCAGAGAGGGAATATTATACACTGGCAAATGATTTACACCCTGGGGTACTGTGCACAATTTCAAAATTTGGAAACGGTACAAAACCTATAAAGCATATAAACAGTAAGGGGTCAATGTAGAACTTTAGAAGGACCCAGCGAAGTTAGTGGAGTGGGGCACATAGGGGCAGATGAAGATCAATATGGAGAAATGAGGTGCTCCGTTTTGGTAAAAAGAACACAGAGGTATGAAGGGCAGATAGTAGGAACTGCAGATGCTGGAGAATCTGAGATAACAGGGTGTAGAGTTGGATGAACACAGCAGGCGAAGCAGCATCAGAGGAGCAGGAAAGCTGATGTTTTGGGTCTGGACCCTTCTTCAGAAAATTTCATTTTTCTGTACCCGGTGCGGCTTCCTCTACATTGGGGAAACCAAGCGGAGGCTTGGGGACCGCTTTGCAGAACACCTCCGCTCAGTTCGCAACAAACAACTGCACCTCCCAGTTGCAAACCATTTCCACTCCCCCTCCCATTCTTTAGATGACATGTCCATCATGGGCCTCCTGCACTGCCACAATGATGCCACCCGAAGGTTGCAGGAACAGCAACTCATATTCCGCCTGGGAACCCTGCAGCCCAATGGTATCAATGTGGACTTCACCAGTTTCAAAATCTCCCCTTCCCCTACTGCATCCCTAAACCAGCCTAGTTCGTCCCCTCCCCCCACTGCACCACACAACCAGCCCAGCTCTTCCCCCCCACCCACTGCATCCCAAAACCAGTCCAACCTGTCTCTGCCTCCCTAACCGGCTCTTCCTCTCACCCATCCCTTCCTCCCACCCCAAGCCGCACCCCCAGCTACCTACTAACCTCATCCCACCTCCTTGACCTGTCCGTCTTCTCTGGACTGACCTATCCCCTCCCTACCTCCCCACCTACACTCTCTCCACCTATCTTCTTTTCTCTCCATCTTCGGTCCACCTCCCCCTCTCTCCCTATTTATTCCAGTTCCCTCTCCCCATCCCCCTCTCTGATGAAGGGTCTAGGCCCGAAACGTCAGCTTTTGTGCTCCTGAGATGCTGCTTGGCCTGTTGTGTTCATCCAGCCTCACATTTTATTACCTTTGCCTTCTTGATCCTTTCCTAAGTGAGGATATTTTCTATTCACCCCGTCCTGACCTCTCGTGACCTTTCTATCAAATGAAAGGTCCGGCTGTAAAGGGCACACGGGAGCTGAGATGTATATTGCGTGAGTCATTAAAGGTGGGTGGACAGGTAAAGAGAGTAATTCATAAAATTATACTGCATCCTAGTGTTATGGACCAGACCACAGTCCCTCAAAAGATTTTAAGAAGGCAGCCTAGACCCTAACATTTTTTTGTTTTAATGGCTGACCTGTTTCAGATATGATGTGACTGGTCCAACTACTCAACATTCAGCAAAACACAATTTATTTAAACACTGTGTAATCAAAATACAAACAAAAGAAAGAGGAATTTAGAATAACAACACTATTGGAAAACTTAACCGATACAGTACCTATTACTAACTAATTGTTCCAATACAGTAACATCCCATAAACACACCCCTTGGCAAAATGGCCAAATTCAGACACAGATTCTCACATGCAGTTCTCCAATCCGGGAGGAAGAAACATCAAAAGATTCAAAGAGAACAGCAGCAAGGAAACATTCACTGAGGCTTCCAATTCTTTTGGGGACCCCAAACGTTGCTGTTTTAAAACTAAATCTAAAAAATAAAAATAAAATGAGAAAGCCTGGTGTGTGAGAGTTGGCCACATCCAGGCTGATTCCACTGTTGCAACTTAAGAAAAAAAACCCAAGGCCTCACAAAATGTTTACTTTTTTAGAGACAGCTCAGTACCTCTCCTTTACAACCTTACTTTAAAAAAAAGGACAAATAACCTCTTAAAGTCACAGCATTGTCACATTTGATTGCGGTTTGGTAATATAGAATTTGAGTATTACTTGAAAAAATGACACATATATTAAAGATTTTTGCCTTGCACTTATGAGTGCAGTTCTCAAGAAGTATCTATGAGTTATTTGGGGGCAGCACAGTGGCTCAGTGATTAGCAATGTTCCCTCACAGCACCAGGGACCCGGGTTTGATTCCAGCCTCGGGCGACTCTCTGTGTGGAGTTTGCACATTCTCCCCGTGTCTGCATGAGTTTCCTCCGGGTACTCCGGTTTCCTCCCACAGTCCAAAGATGTGCAGGCTAGGTGGATGGGCCATGCTAAATTGCCTGTAGTGTTCAGGGATGTACAGCTTAGGTGGGCTATGGGGGGTGGTTCTAGGTGGGATGCTCCAAGGGTCAGTTTGGACTTGTTGGGCCGAAGGGCCTGGTAATTAGACAGTTATTTGAAAAGGAAGAATGTGCAGGGTCTCAGGAAGGAGGCAGGAGAATGACACTGAGTAAGATAGTCATTCGAGAGCTGACACAGACTTGATGACCCGAATAGCACCCTGCGCTGTAATAATTCTGGATTCTGAGGACCCCCCCCCCACCCCCCGACTAAAATCCTAACATCAGGAAATCTCAGCAGTTCATCAGAAAATCTGATCCTGGTGGGTGCTGAGATTAGAGGTTTGGGTGAAATGGGAATTTTGGTCTCTTGTCTCATCTTTTCTCTGTAGATCTTGGCATATCTTTGTTAACGTCTTGTATTCTCGCCCTCTAAATTTAAAAAGAAACAGCTTTCCATGGGATTTTTGACTTTTTTCTAAATCTGTTCATGATATTATAGTGACCTATGACCTTGGACCAACCCAGTTCTCTTTGGACCACTGCTGTTTCACCCCTTTGAACGTTTGCCTCTTCTATCCATTCTAGATCTAAAGTGAATGACCTCATGTTTGCTGAAATTGAAATTCATTTGCTACAGTTTTACCCATTCACACTCTTTCATTACTTTTTACAAAAGGAACATTGGGAGTAGGAACAGAAGCAGACAATTTAGCCCCTTCAAGTTTGTTCCACGTTTCATCATGGCAATTCTGTTTCTTTTGAACTATTCACTTGTGGGACATGGACATCATTAGCTGGGCCCAGCATTTTTACTGTCTGTCCCTAATATGCCCCTTGAGAAGGTGGTGAAGAACTACTTCTTGAGCAGATGTGGTCTCAACTTCACTTTCCTCTCTGCATCTGTGACATTTGCCCCCCCTCACCTATAAACATCCATCTAATTCTATTTGAATAAATTTGCAGACCTAATACTACTGCTTTCTGGGAAGAGAATTCCACATTCTAATAACTCTGTGAGAGGAATAAAATATTCCCCTCATCACAGGGAAACACTGTTTAAACTCTGTTTTCATCTTCTGGACAAGGTGAAACATCGTCCTGGTTTGTACCCAAATCAGGCCTCTCAACATCTCTTACTTTTTGGTAAGATCGCCTCTCTTTCTTCAGAACCTTGATGGATACAGGCTGAAACTGTTCAATCTTCTCACATAATATAAGCCCTTTATCCCAGGAGTGGGTTGGGTGAATCTTCTCTGAATTACTTTGAAAGAAATTATGTCTGCTTACAAATAAGGAACCCACATCTGTGCACAGTGCTCCAGATATGGTCTCACTATTAAGACTGTAACTCATTGGAGCAGAAGTAGGCCATTCAGCCCATTGAGTCTGCTCCACCATTTAATGAGACCATGGCTGATCTGATCATCCTCATTTCCACTTTCCTGCTTTTTCCCAATAACTCTTGATTTCCCTTTACTGATTAAATGTTTCACTTCCGATGCCATCCATTTGTGTGGTTGGTAAACTTGGATATGTGACTCTCAATTCCAATACTTAGTTTGTTAAAAAATACAATAAATAATTGAAACTTCAACACCAATCATTGTGGGATGCCATGTGTCATGTGATGCTAATTCAGGCAGGTACCTGCCTGTTCACTCCACTGCCTGTCCCCTCATATTCACTCAGTGAAACAACCAGGAGAATAATTGGGAGTTTGCATGATTCCCACAGTAGACCACAGGAATTACAGTATGACAGGAAAGGCTATTTGTCCCATTGTGCTAGTGCCAGTTCTGTCTCTTAAACTGGATTTCATCTCCTCTTAATCACAGTGTAAGCCTTACATTGAGAGAGGCTCACTGGCAAGCATAGAATGAAGTTACTAGAACACGGACACTGGCAGCATCCCATCCTTTGGAGTTGCCAGGCAATGAACTGTTATTATTGTAGGAGCCAAAGTGTATGGGAATGTCAATTAACACAGTGATACATGATCAGTCTGTTTCAGAGAGAGGCAGTTAGAAGGTTCTGATTTATGAGCTGGTTATGAATCAGGAGAAATGTTTCCCTGGACCATCTCGAACGGAGCTTGTTGCTTCTCACCACAAGGGCTGTTCGACTCAATTAGGTGATGTCTGATCTGTGTTTCCACTCCAGTTACCAGCTCGATTCTATTGGTTTGTTTTAGGTCACTAATAGATACGGGAATCGCTAGTTGGGCCAAAATTTATTGCCCTTTCCCTAGTCGCCCTTGAGAAGGTGGCGATGAGCTGTCTTCTTCAACCGTTACAGTCCTCCTGCTGTAGGTATGCACAATTCCATTAAGGAGGGAATTCCAGGATTTTGACCCAGTGACACTGAAGGTTTGGTGACATATGTTCAAGTTGGAATAGTGAGTAGCTTGGAGGGGTGCTGTCCCCATGTATCTGCAGCTTTTGTCCTTCTAATCAAGTGGGCTGCTTTGTTCTGGATGGTGTTGAGCTTCTTGAGTGTTTGTTGAAGCTGCACCCATCCAGGCAAGTGGGGAGTATTCCATCACACTCCTGGCTTGTGTCCCATAGATGGTAGAAAGGCTTTGGGGAGTCAGCAGGTGAATTACCTGCTGCAGGATTCATGGCCTCTTGACCTGGACTTGTAGCCACAGTATTTGTATGACTAATTCAGTTCAGTTCTGGCCGATGGTAATCCTCAGAATGTTGACAGTGGGGGATTCAGTAATAGCAATGCCATTGAAAGTCAAGGGACAATATTGTCTCTTACTGGAGCTGGCCCTTGTGTGGCACAAATATTGCTTGTTACTGTCAGCCCAAATCTAAATATTGTCCAGGTCTTGCTGCATTTGAACACGGACTACTTCAGTATCTAAGGAGTCACGAATGGTGCTCAACACTGTGCAATATTCAGCAAACATCCCCACTTCTGACCCTATGATGGAGAGAAGGTCATTGATGAAACAGCTGAAGATGGTTGGATCTGGGACACTATCCTGAAGACCTCCTGCAGAGAAATCCTGGAACTGAGATGATCGACCTTTAAGAGCCACAACCACCTTCCTATGTGTCAACAGTTAAAACCGTTGCCTAATAAATTAATTTCTCCCTTAACACTTTCAAATTGTCCTCAACCTTAATTTCATTATTTTTATTCCTCCATGTGATGCTGGCAAGGTGAGCTTTTCTTTCCATTCCCTCTGCCCTCTAAGGTGTTGATGAATCACTGCAGTCCATATGGTTTGGGTACTCCATCTCGTTTTAGTTTGACACTAATTCTCATTACTTCTGTTGCTCAAAATTGCCTAATTACAGAGTACAGCTCGTGCCCCTGAGGTTTACGTACAGGTTTTGCATTCTACTAAATATTTCTTTGAACATATCCCATGGCTCATCAGAATCTCGTCGCATTAATAGTTGGACACAGATTATTCTGATGAATTCCTGCCTCATCCCTTCAAAATCCACCATACCTAAATTTAACCTAGCATTGTGGTTCACACTTGTGTTGACACTGTATAGTAGCCACCAGAAATAGCCAGCCTTACCTGTTGACCAACCTTTTGAGATACCTTGCCCTTCCTAGAGGTAGACTGGGCACTTTTCAGGACAGATATGGATGGCCTTCAGCTCATTAAGAGATTGATCAATATCTTATGATACATGATCTAATCAGGGATAGTTACAGAGCTGTAAAGCACAAAAATAGACCCTTTGATCCAATTCATCCTTGCTGACTAGATATCCTAAATTAATCTAGTCCCATTAGACAGCATTTGGCCCATATCCCTGTAAACCCTTCCTATTCATGTACGCACCCAGATGCCTTTTAAATGTTGTAACTGTACCAGCCTCCACCACTTCCTCTGGCAGCTCATTCCATACACTCACCACCTTCTGTGTGAAAAAAGTTGCCCCTATGGTCCCTTTTAAAATGTTTTCCCTCTTACCTCAAACCTATGCCCTCTAGTTTTAGACTCCCCACGCTGGGTATAGACCCTGATTCTTCACCCTATCCTAAGTCCCTCATGATCTTCAATGGTCCCCCAATATGGTCACCCCTCAGCCTCCGATGCTGTAGAAAAATTAGCCCCATCCTATTCAGCCTCTCCCTAAAGCTCGAACCCAATCCCAGTAACATCTTTGTAAATCTCTTCCAAACCCTTTAATGTTTAACAACATCTTTTCTACAGCAGGGAGACCAGAATTGAACACAGTATTCCAAAAGAGGTTGAAGCTGGATGAACACAGCAGGCCAAGCTGCTTGGCATGCTGTGTTCATCCAGCTCCACACTTTTTGTTATTTTGGATTCTCCAGCATCTGCAGTTCCCATTACGTCTGATTCCAAAAGAGGTTGATCCTATGTCCTGCACAGCCGCAACATTGACATTCCAACTCATGTACTCAATGCACTGACCAATAAAGACAAGTGTACCACACATCACATTCACCACTCTGTCTACCTGTGACTCCACTTTCAAGGAACTATGAACCTGCCCCCAAAGGTCCTGCATGCCAAGATAATGATTACCGATGTGTGCTGTAGTATATCAGTTTCACTGCCAGTGTGATGCTCAGTATGCTAGCTGTACATCCCAAAGATTAGCAGATCACATCAAACAGCACAGCCTTTCAGCTGACTGCATCAAGCGAGGTGCTAATGTATCCAACCAAACTGAGCTACCAGTTGCAAAACACAGCATCCATTATTAGGTATGATTGATGGACAGCATTTGCTAAACAATCCAGAACGCTCAGATTGTGCTGACAATTAGTTTAAGATTGTCAGTCAGGCACACAGTGTGGTGCACTTGTGTGTAAGAGATGCTACATATATTAAGGTATACAGGTCCCTGTTCTTTGGAAACAGATAGATCATGTACACAATCATTGTGCCTGTTTCAACTTGGAATATGCAACAACCATTCTCTTGTTCATTCCTCATGACAATGCCTTGACTAATTAGTTTTATATGTATGCAAAAAATGGCAGTTAGCCGTTAATCATTATTTAACTGGTGCATCTTCCAAGGCAATGTGTATACCAATCAAGAGTTCACTTCAGTGCTGTCCTCTCAGTAGAGTATGAATGTTGTTTGCTCTTTACATTGGCATTCTTGTGAATTGTCCTGATGAGAACAAAAGGCTTTGTCTTATTTTCACCAAACTTCAAATTATTCAAATGTATGTATCCTGTTCACCTCAACCATTCCCTGTGGTGATAGGTTCAGAACCCTCAGTGTAGAAAGGGTTTCTGCAGTGTTTCTAATAGGATTTGTCAGTAACCAACTGTCTCAAATTGATTGTCCTGTGTCTGGCCTTCCCAACAAGTGGAAATTCGCTTTGTTTGCCCTATCACATGCTTTCATCATTTTAGAGGCCTCCTTCAGGCCATCCCTCAGACCCCTGTTTTATTGAGGAAAGAGCTCACCATGCACCGTTTTCAGTTGGTTAGAATCTTTTTGTTCTGGCAGCATAAATTGTGACAAAAGACCAGCTGAGCTTTTCCAGCAATTTCAGCTTTTGTTTTTGATTTACAGCATCTGCAGTTCTTTCAGTTTATGTGATAAATTGAGAGTTGTTTTTGTGCTTTGTTGAATGCCTTTACATCCTTTCCCGAATATGGAAAAGAGAACTGTGCACAGAACTCTAAATGCGGTCTAGCTAAGAATCAAAACCGGTTTAAATACTAATGTTATACCAGTGCAAGAGGAGGTTCTGGACTGCTGCACTTTTCCCCACTCCCAGGTGAAATCCAGGCTCTGTAACCATGAGAGTCAGAGTGGGCAGGATACTGAACTGGAGCCACATTGAGAAGAAAAACCTGGTAATAACAACAGGACTAGGCCATTCAGCGCCTTCAGTATGTTCCACTACTCAATGAGAAGCCTGACTCCATATACCTGCCTTGGGCCCATATCCCTTAATATCTTTGCTTAACAGAAACGTATCTATCTCAGATTTAAAATGAACAATTGAATGGGGGGGGGGAGCTGAATAAAGCAATGATGAATAAAATTATGAAAGGGTTTGATAAGAGAAACACAGAGAAGATGTGTCCACTTGTAGCGGAGACACACCTTTAGACCATCAATTTCAGACAATCACGAATAAACCCTCTCTAGAGAGATGTCTTTATCCAGACAGTGATGAAACTGTGGAACTTGGTGAGGTGGATAGTTTTTATCTATTTAAAGGGAAGCTGGATAAACATGAGGGAGAAAATGGAAGGATAGATTGATACAGTGAGATGGATTAAGATAGAAGGGTGTTCTTATGGGGCTTTTGCATCAGCGAAGGTGACTGGGCTGAATACTTTGTTTTTCTATAAGTTTCTTGTATGCCTGAGGGAGTGATTACAATTTAAACCTGTTTTCTTCCCCAGTGTGCTGATAGAGAGACACTCTCTCTCTAGTACTCACACACAGACAGAATCATAGATGTGTATTTAGAAACATACTTGCCACTCTCACACACACTCGCACACTAAAGGCACAGAATCGCTGACTAACACACACACACACACACACACACACACCAGCATAGATATATGCATGAACAGACACAGAGACACATACTGATACATGCAGTGATAGATATGAACATGTACACCCACACACACACAGACACATGAACGCTTTCTGTCACATTTGGAGATTGGGAGTAGGGGAGCTGTATCCCCTTAGTGACCCCATTGCTGAGATAAACTCTCAATAATGTCACAGGACAGCTGACAATGTGTGAATTGCAGGCTTGCAGGTGATTGGATTTTGCCAGCCTCTCGTTTTAATCTGGCCCGTGTAAAACTGGAGTCGACTTCACTTTACCCCTCCCCCAGTTGCTTCTCCCTTTCGTCCTCTTCACCTGGTGATCTGAAGGCTGAATGTAAACCGAAAGAACTGCGGATGAAGGAACAGAAAACAGAAGTTGCTGGAAAAACTCAGCCACACACACACACACACACACACACACACACACACACACACACACACACACACACACACAGACACACACACAGACACAGACACACACACACAGTCACACACACACAGACACACACACACAGACACACACACAGACACACACAGACACAGACACACACACACAGTCACACACACACACACACAGACACACACACAGACACAGACACACACACACACACACACAGACACACACACACACACACACACACACACACACACAAACAATGGCATTGTGAGTGTGAAAAATGCAGTTCACCACTAGTTTGTCTGGGGCAATTAGGGGTACGGAATAAACACTGTACTACTCAGTGATGCCCACACCCATGAATGAACTAGAAAAGGGGACAGACAGCAGTGTCAATTTAATGTCTCACCTCACCTTCGACAGTGCTGCACACCCTCGATACAACATTGAGGTAATGCTGGGTCTCCCTGACAGCACTCTACTGCACTGCAGAAAGACAGCAGTGTTTTAAGGAGGCAGTTCACAATAACCATAAGCACCACTGGGGTAATTAGGGACGAGCAATAAATCCTGGACCTGAAGACGAGTTGCACGTTAACTCTGTTTTTCTTTCCACAGATGCTGTGTTTTGCGCTGGCCTTGCCAATGAAGCCAGTGGCTGAGTGAGGTTTTATTAATGAGGTATTTATTTCATGATTCTCACAGATACCACCGACGACCACACGTTACTCTGGCTATTGAACCACATCCGACTTGGGATCCCTGAGCTGATCATTCAGATTCGGCATCATAAACACACCAGTGTTTATGCTTTCTTCGTGACAGCAACGTATCAGAAGTACGTGGGAGTCGGGCCGTGTGGGAATTTGTTTCGGGTGAGATGGGGACTGTGCTGGCCGAGGAGTGCCAGGCTGGCTGCAGCGGAGATCGTCCTTTATCCACTCACGGGATGAGGGTATCTCTGGCTAGCCAGCATTTATTGCCCATCCATAATTACCCAGAGGGCAGTTTAGAGTCAACCACATTGCTGTGGGTCTGGAGACCAGACCAGGTAAGGATGGCAGTTTCCTTCCCTAAAGGTCATTAGTGAACCAGACAGGGATCCTCCCTGCACCACCCCCCCAACCACCACCCCAGCAATGGTTGCAAAAATTCCAGATTTTCATTGAATTCTAATTCCACCATCTCCAGTGGTGAGATTCAACCCTGAGTCCCTAGAACATTACCTGGGTCTCTGGATTAATAGTCCAGTGATAATATAACTACCCAACTGCCTCCCCAAGGCTTCCCCACACATGGCTGGAGCGAATCGATGATTTAAGGGCAGTACATGTATACGTTCGGCATTACTGCAGTTAGTTTGGCAAGTATCTCCTCTCTGTCCATTTCTCTGTGCAGTTTGCTTCGAGGAGCTGAGGAAACAGGACTGAGGAAGCCAGTGAAGGAGGAGTTTGGGGGAGGATCGAGGGCATTTTCCTGTGAGGAGGATTACATCTACGAAAACATTGAAAATGAGATCTATTTCTTCACTTCTCAGGTGAGTCTAGAGGGATTTTCACTGACAGCCCCATTGGTCGAGGAGATTTCAGCACAGAGCTCAGTTCCTGGTGCAGGGCTGAGGGAGTGCTGCATTTTCTGAGGTGCTGTTCTACAGTGAGGTGTTTAAACCTGCCAAGTCCCACATCTCCCCTCTCGGGCACATGTGAAAAATCTCATAGCCGCTCTTTTGAAGAAGTCCCTGATCAACATTTATCTCTCAATCAGTGTTA
Organism: Stegostoma tigrinum; assembly: GCF_030684315.1. Taxonomy (NCBI): domain Eukaryota; kingdom Metazoa; phylum Chordata; class Chondrichthyes; order Orectolobiformes; family Stegostomatidae; genus Stegostoma; species Stegostoma tigrinum. Next base: position 2,913,262 of record NC_081383.1, on the reverse strand, counting down.
GTGAAACATGTTTTCTGGTCATTCATGGCAGTGATGATTGTGGGATCTTACTGTGCATAAATTGGCTGTCATGTTTCCCAAATCATGCTGCAACTTCAATTCATAATTTCTTTTATTTCTGATCTCTTCCCTTCCGTCAGTGTTTCTCTCTCTCTCTGTCTTCCTGTGTCTGTCTGTCTCTTACATACCAGCCCATCTCTGAATGTGAACCAGTCAGTACCTATAAAATGAGGCTTGAATGGGCCCTTTTTCTTTGGCCCTTCTTCATGTTTAATGCCCCTGTCAATTACCAAACACAGTTACCTACCCTAGATGGTGAGAATAGACCACCACAGGGATAGCTACCATCACTTCTTCTACAGCCTTTCCTGCAAAAAGGAGACAAGAGACAATGAAAAAGAGGAAGAGAGAAAGATAAAGATGAACAGGCAGGGTGTGTGGATGACAGAGAGAGAGAGAGAAACAGACAAAGAGTGAGAGACTGAGCAAGACAGATGAGAGAGATAGACAATGGATGGACAGAGAGCATGGGTGACAGAGAGACAGAGAGTGAGAAACAGAGTGGCAGAGAGACAGAACAGCAGAGAGGGAAAGATAGTGGCAAAAAATGAGAGGCGGAGAAAAACAGACAGACAGGAAGCAAGGAACAGAGAGGGAGAGTTGTACAATAAACAGAAATTCCAATTTAATTTTGAAATGATTGTGTGATAATCAATAACAACTCAGGGATTTACTGATGCAGCACAGTCACGTTGAAAAGGGAAACCTGATAAATCAATCAGGGAACAAGCGCCCAAAAGCGATGTCCATAGAGTGGGATGATGAGGGTTGGGACGAGGTTTGTGTGCAGCATGAGCACCAGTAGAGAATCACTGGGCCGAATCGCCTGGTTCTGTGCTGTAAATGTCAGTGCAATTGGATGTGGCTGTGCTGAATTCTCTCATGCTTTGATGAGGAGTATTTGATATGATGGAATAAAATGGAATGACCCTGTTTGTGTCCTCAGGAGCGGCAGAGTATTATCAGATACTGGCTCGAGAACCTGAGGGCAAAGCAGGGGGAAAGCCTGCACAACATCCACTTCCTGGAGGGACAGCCAATCAGTAAGTGACATAAGGTTCATGTGGGGCTATTTGTAAGTGGCACATGACTAATCACCTCATTGAGCTTGGAGCTCATCACGCTCACATCACCCTGCAGACTGACTCTGAGCATTTATAATGCCCCCAGTGCCACTGCGGGTCTCCTCATGTCGAACACTCTCACCAGTCTATCACTGCAATTGGAATCATGTCTACCTGTATCCCTGGCTCATATATTCAACAAAGAAACCTACAGCACAGGAACAGGCCCTTCGGCCCTCCAAGCCTGCGCCGATCAAGATCCTCTGTCTAATTTGTCATCTATTTTCTAACAGTCTGTGTCCATTTGCTCCCTGTCCATCCATGTACCTGTCCAAGTATATCTTAAAAGACGCTAACGTGTCTGCGTCTACCACCTCCGCTGGCAACGCGTTCCAGGCACCCACCACCCTCTGTGTAAAGAACTTTCCATGCATATCTCCCTTAAACTCCTCCTCTCACTTTGAACTCATGACCCCCTAGTAATTGAGTCCCCAACTCTGGGAAAAAGCTTTTTGCTGTCCACTCTGTCTATACCCCTCATGATTTTGTAGACCTCAATCAGGTCCCCCCTCAATCTCCATCTTCCTGAAGAAAATAATCCTAATCTACTCAACCTCTCTTCATAGCTAGCACCCTCCACACCAGGCAACATCCTGGTGAACCTCCTCTGCACCCTCTCCAAAGCATCCACATCCTTTTGGTAATGTGGCGACCAGAACTGTACACAGTACTCCAAATGTGGCTGAACCAAAGTCCTATACAACTGCAACATTCCTTGTGAATACTGGGTTAGCTGTGCCAACAGTGATAGGAGTCTCAATGTATGAGAGATAGGAGCATGTGTAGGCCATTCAGCCCCTTGAGCCTACTCCACCATTCATTTATGATCATTGGTGATCTGGTTGTAAACTCCGCTCCACTTTCCTCTCCATGCCACCTCCCTTGCCCCCCATCATGACCCTCCCACCTCCACCCCAAACCCAATTTCTTTGTCAAAAATCAAAACTCTGTCTAAACCCATCTTGAAGCTTTTGGAGAGCCAGCCTTGGTGTCCTGGGGAAGGAAATTCCAAATCACAGAGTTATGGTGCAGATGGACGCTATTCGTCTCATCATGTCTGCTCTAGCCCTCTGAGTGCACATTATGAGCCATTCTCTTGCTATTGTATCTCTGAGCAATCATCCAATGCCATCCAGAAGGCTTCAATCAAACTGACCTGCACCACACTTTCAGGCAGTGCACTCCTGACCCTAACCACTCACTGTGTCAACAAGACTTCTTGGACATAACATTTGCTTCTTTTGCAAATAGTTTTAAATCCATACACTCCAGTTCTTGAACCTTCCACAGATGGGAACAGTTTCCGCTTGTTCATTCTGTCCAGATTTCACATGATTTTGAAAATTTTGATCAAATCAAATCCAAGAAAAACAGTTCCAACTTGTCCATCCATCTCCCTCAGTGAGGTTGTTCATTCAAGGAACCATTCTTGTGAATCTTTTCTGCACTTTCTCCAATACCTTTGCACCCTTCCTATAATGAAACTATTCCTTCCTTCCTATAGTGTGGTGCTCAGAACAGTATGCAATACTCCAGCTGGGGTCTAACAAGTGTCTTCTGTAAGCTTAACAACACTTCTTTGCTCCTGTAGTTGATGTCCCTGGTAATAAAGACAAAGATACGTTATTTACTGTTCTTTCTACCTGCCTGCATCTTTAATGATTTAAGCACAATTTACATCCAGACCCTCTGCTCCTACACCCCCTCTCTATAGCAGTACCCCTATTGCTGTCTCTCCATTTACTTTCTTGGAAATGTATCACCTCATACTCAGAGTCATAAAATCGTAGAGATGTACAGCATGGAAATAGGCCCTTGCTACCCAGCTATTTGAAATTAATCTGGTCCCATTTGACAGCATTTAGTCAATATTCCTCTAAACCCTCCCTATTCTTCTTCCCATCCTGATGCCTTTTAAATGCTGTAATTGTACCGGCCTCCACCACTTCCTCTGGCAGCTCATTCCATACACGCACCACCCTCTGTGTGAATAAGTTACCCCCTAGGTCCCTTTCATATCTTTCCCCACTCACCTTAAACCTATGCTGTCTAATTTTGGACTCTCCCATCCTTGGCAAAAGACATTGACTATTCATCCTATCCATGCCCTTCATGTTTTTATAAACTTCTATAAGGTCACCCCTCAGCCACTGATGCTCCAGGGAAAATAGCCCCAGCCTATTCAGCCTCTCCCAGGAGCTCCAACCCTGACAACATCTTAGTAAATCTTTTCTGAACCCTTTCAACTTTCATAACATCTTTCCCACAGCAGAGAGACCAGAATTGCACACAGTATTCCAAAAGTGGCCTCACCAATGTCCCGTACAGCTGCAACATGACCTCCTATACTCAATGCACCGACCAATAAAGACAAGCATACTGATTCTATGATTCTATATACCAAATGCCTTCTTCACTGTCCTGTCTACCTGCGATTCCACTTTCCAGAAACTATGAGCCCACAGTCCAAGGTCCCTTTGTTCAGCAACACTCCCCAGGACATTACCATAAAGTATCAATATGGCACTTCGACTTTTCGTCTGCCCACTCCACCAACTTATCATCAAATCTCGGAGACTACAGAGTAGAAGGCTCTGGAGCCTTGAGGAGTTGATTTCTTGGAAATGGGATCCTTTTGACGAAAGCTCCAAAGCTAACAGAGCCGGGAAAGGGGGTGAATGTGGGTGGAGAATGTTGGAGGATGGGTGAAAGTGAACTGGAGAGGAGCTGAATTTCCATTCGGTTAGACAGTTACTGACCCAGCCTGTTTTCTGCCCAGTTGCAGAACTCCTGACTCGGGGAATTATTCAGCAAGTCTTGCCAATCCATGAGCAGCGCATCCTTAACAGACTGGTGAAATCTTGGGTTCAGGCCGTGTGTGAGTCACAGCCAATAGGTGTGTATCTTGACTGCTCTTCACTAAACTATTGTGTGTTGTCAGTAAAAGATCATTCAACATTTTCAGAACAGGAAAGGTTGTCCACAAACTGATCAGAAAATCTTGATTTATTTAATTTCCCTGGTTTTGCCAAATTTGCTGCATTCTTCAACACTGGGCCCCCTTCACCGCGAGCCCCCCTGCACCCAGCGGCCCCCTGCACTGTGTGACCCCCTGCACTGTGGGTCCTCCAGCACCATGGAGCCCCTGCACCATGCAGCCACCTGCACCATGCGGCCCCCTGCACCGTGTGGCCCCCTGCACCCAGCGGCCCCCTGCACCATGTGACCCTCTGCACCGTGGGTCCTCCAGCACCGTGGAGCCCCTGCACCATGCGGCCCCCTGCACCATGCGGCCCCCTGCACCGTGTGGCCCCCTGCACCATGGGACCTCATAGATAATGAATCTTGGCTCCCCACCAAGACCTTCACTTTACCAGTTTCTCTGCACAATAAGCTGATGAGTCTGTCTTCTCTTTTTTTCTGTTCCAGACGAGATCTGTGAATATTTTGGTGTTAAAATCGCAATGTATTTCTCCTGGCTCGGATACTACACGTGGTGCATGATATACCCAGCCGTAATTGGCTTTGGGCTCTGGATGTTTACAGAGTCAGACCAGGTAGAGTTTGCAGTGGGTGATTTGACAAATCTGCATATAGGAAAGAAATCTGTCCTGAATTGTCCACTGTAGAATGTATATGATGCCAAAATATATTCCTTTGTACCTTTATCTTGGACCCTGCCGTTTGGATGTTAGACTGAACCAAGATCTCAGCTACCCTCTTTAGGTGATGCTAAAGATTCTGTGGCACTGTTTCAAAGGAGGACAGAAATGTTCTCATCAATATTTAAGCATCAAGCATTGGTTAACAATGTCACATTTGGTTCACGTGGAATCTTGCTGTGTGCAAATTGGTTGCCGCATTACAGCAGGTGACTGCACTTTAAAAGCCCTTCAACAATAATAGGCCCTCTGGGACGCCCTGAGGTCATGAAAGGTGCTATATAAATGCAAGTCTTTCTTTCCTTAACAGACCAGCCGTGATGTGATCTGTGTGGCTTTTGCCCTGTTTAATGTTGTGTGGACCACCTTGTTTCTGGAAGGTTGGAAGCGTCAGAGTGCAGAGCTCGCCTACAGATGGGGAACACTGGACCGGCCAGCAGAGCTTATCGAGGAGCCCAGGGCCCAGTTCAGGGTGAGAACGATTTACATCTCGCCAATATGTTTACACACATGGTATAACGCCTGACACTGTAAAATCCCGAATGTAATCTGACCAGGAGTTCACTTTTCCTTACTGACAGAGGATTTAAAGGTTTAGTAACAGGCCATTGAACCTAACCGGGCCCTGAACAACGTGGGCCGCGGAGAGAAATTTGGGAAATTAGAGTGAGATGTCGATAGGGGCCCTTTTCAATGTCAAGACCAAAAAGTCACATTTTCCATCCAAGTCCCGGGCACCGAGACTGGATTCTCGTTATCCCACATTCACTCATCATTGGGACTGTCTTGTTAAGCCATTCAAGGGGGTGGATCACAGTCAGTCGTGGCAGTTTGTTTTATTATGGTCTTGTCACTGCTGTGGGAGAGAGGCCGCAAACCCATTTGTGAGGTTTGGGGTCGGGCTGCAGAGGGGATTGCAAAGGTTAAGGTGCAGGCCCCAGGCACCCCGGGACTGACCTGAGAAGAAACCTCTGAGGGGTCCCGTGTATGGCTCCTGCTGCAGCTGGGGTGCCGGTGGTACTGCCACGCCTCCTTGCCAGACAGGGCACCTGGGGGTGAGGGTAAGGTCCCCTCAGAAAAAGGATGTAAGTGCAGATCCATGTGCATATCCTGCAGACTCTGAGACTGCTGGAATCTGGTTCTCCATGGCCGCTGCCACCCTGCCCATGGAGGCAGCCAGGTGGTCGCATGCCTGAAGCAGCATGGTCTCTGATGGCATTGCTGCAGCCCTGTGCCCTCTGTGCCAGCTTTCCCACTGCCCTCACCAAAACCTGCTGCTCCAGTCCCTGCTTGTGCTTGGCAACCAAGTCTCTGGTTGTCAAACACCACAGGCTCCTCTCCTGCCTGGGTCTGAGCAGGTGCCCAGTCTCTGGCAGAGCTCCAAGTGCTGCCAAGTTTCTCCCTTGGTCAGCTGCAGCGGCAGGCCAGTGGAGTGGTCACCAGCAATTCTCCCAACTCTAATCTAGTTGACATTCTCGCCATAAGGGTCAGGACCTGAGCTGGCGGATGGTGCAGGAGGCAGCCCTTCCAACACAGAGAGAAGTGTTGTTTTATGCATTTGGAAGCAGATTGTGCTGTACAAATACATGAGGGTAACAGGACTGAGCACAGGATATCGTGTTATTGCCACAGAAAAAGTACAGACAGAGATCAACGTTAATGTTAAAGAGAAACTGAAAGAACTGCGGATGCTGTAGGTCAGCAACAAAAACAGAAATTGCTGGAAAAGCGCAGCAGGTCTAGCAGCATCTGTGAAGGAAAGAAGCAGAGTTAATGTTTCGGGTCCGATGGCCCTTCTGCAGAAAGGTTCGAAATGTTAACTCTGTTTCTTCCTTCACAGTTGCTGCCAGACCTGCTGAGCCTTCCCAGCAACTTTGTTGTTGTTGTTAATGTTAAAGAGGTCCATTCAAAAGCCTGACAGCAGAAGTTCTGGAAGGCGTTGTTCTTCAATCTGTTCATATGTGTATATGAACTTCTTTATATTCTCTCTGATGGAAGAGGGTGGACGAGAGTATAGTTGGGGTGGGAGGGGCCTTTGATCATGTCGGCTGCTTTCTCCATGCAGTGCATAGATGCAGCCAATCGATGGGTGGCTGGTTTGTGTGAAGTACTGGGCTGTGTCCACAACTCTGTGTGGTTTCTTTCAGCCATTTAATGCTTCTCATCTCTCTCTCTCTCTCTGCACCACACCCCTCCCCCACCTCGGCAGGGTGTCAAGTGCGTCAGTCCAGTTACAGGGTGCGAGGACTACTATTACCCACCTTGGAAACGGCGGGTGTTCCAGTATTTTGTCAGTCTTCCTGTCTGTCTCTTCTGTCTCTGCGTGGTCTTCTTGACCATGTTAATCTGCTTTGAACTGCAGGTCAGTACCAGCCACCTGTTTCAGGCTCACAGATGACCCATTAGTGAAACCTTGTACAACATAACTAAAGCACGGTTGTAATTTTTCTTGAGAGAATACAGCAGCTGTTTTGTAAGCATGAAACGGGATGCCTCATCTGCCATAAATTGAGTGCAGATTCCAAAAGATGTTCGGCAATTTAACACAGAAAAACATTCAATTAAGATCTAGTTCTGCAAATATCAAACACATTAACTTAGAGAATTTTAGCCCAGCTACATGTCACTACAAACCTAATGCAAGCCAAGAATGTTGATTTATAAAATCGGTTCTCTTTTACTGCTATCATCAAGTAATCCCAACGGATCCAAACCCCATTCTATTCCAACCCACTGTACGCTATCCCATTGGACCCAAACCCCTTCCCATTCTCTCCCACTGTACATTATCCCAGTGGACACAAGCATCTTCTCATTCTCCTCCATTGTGCAATCTCAGTGATCAACAAACGGCCAAACTCAACTAATTATAATTCATAAAAGGTGATAGTTGATGTAATGAAATGTTTTCACTGTGTCCCATTATGTTGCATTATTGAACTTTGAACTCACATAGTTAAGGTACTGGTCAGAACAATGCTCAATTGGATGAAGGAATTGTTGGGGTCAGGCACGAACCAGCCTCTTGGGCTTCACTCTGTAGGGCTGTCACAGAGCTCCAATCTGCATTAGAGACTCATCAGCTCCCTATACAGTGTATGGCTAAACCGGCAGTGTGTGCTGTTAAAGCCTTGGTCAACTCCAGTACACTCTGTAATAACAAAGTGTGAAGCTGGATGAACACAGCAGGCCAAGCAGCATCTCAGGAGCACAAAAGCTGATGTTTCAGGCCTAGACCTAAGGGTCTAGGCCCAAAACATCAGCTTTTGTGCTCCTAAGATGCTGCTTGGCCTGCTGTGTTCATCCAGCTTCACACTTTGTTATCTTGGATTCTCCAGCATCTGCAGTTCCCATTATTTCCAGTACACTCTGCGCTTTGCCTGCCTCAGTCTCCCTCAGTAGCTATCTGAGAGGTGTGATTAGTTAACAAATTAAACATTGTCACATATAATCTAAACTTACAGTCTGGGGCAGCAAGGAAGCAGTGCTGTATTGCCAATGGTGCTATCTTTCAGATGAGAAATAAAATCACTTGTTTGTTAGTATCATATTATAAAATGGTTGCAGTGCAGGAGAGCATTCAGCCTGTCAAGGCAGTACCAACACTTTGCAAGAGAAATTAATCTGGTCCGACTCCCCTATTCTTTCTCCGTAACCCTGGTAACAATGGTTATGCAGGTACTTATCCAATTCCCTCTTGAAAGGCACAGTTGAACCTGCATCCAGCACACTCTCAGGCAGTGCACTTCCAACCATTCACTGCATAAAACTGCCTCCCCCTTAATGCGTTTGACTGTTCTGACTGCCTCTGCAAAAGAGCCAAAGAGACCCACTGTTCATTACAATCAGGTATTGGCGTGATGCCAGGTTATTGGACATATCTCTAATGAACAGGTAGTTTGTATCAAACAGCATGTCCCTTCATGTTTGAAACATGCAGAGCACTGGCCATACTAAACATAGTGTCCAATACTAAATGTGTTTCCATAACTGGACAACATTTACTAAACAAGTCCAACTGTGCTGAGAATTACACTGACATCCAGTTGAAGATTGTCAGTCAAGTTGGCAACGTAGCTCACTTATTCCTGCTAGACGCCACCATGTGTTCATCTGTGAGGCCCTGTCCTTTGCAAACAGAAATAATATATTCATACATTATGTCTTTTTATCCAAACAAAATGCTTTGGAACAGTCATTCCTTGTACAGTTTGCAACCCAATGCCTTGACCAATCAGAGTGAACTTTCCTGATTTGAATTTAATTAAACACTTGAGGCTTAACAGTTGGTCCATTCCTTATGGCAACACCTCAACCAATCAAGGCCACTGGCCAACCAATGAACACCCTTTTCTCATGCTCTATAAATTGTTGTTCCCATTGAAGTTTGCTGTTCTTGTAATTGTGTCCTGTTGAGTGCAAAACAAAAAACTTCAACAACAGGCCCCTTTTTTTCAGCAATAAAGCAGTCATACTGGCCCCATGGCAAACATCTTCTTCCAAACCAAAAAATTCCCATTTATAACTACTCTGTGTTCCCTGTCACTTAACCAGGATTGTAAATTAGAGAACCCACGACATTGTCCAGAGATCAGGGCATTTACTCCAATGTCCTAGTTATTATTTATCCCTCAACCAACAACACAATAGGAGAACTTCTAATCTGTGATTTCAGATGTTACTAATGTTGAGTTACTATCTCAGTGAACTACACAAAAATAGTCACTTTACTCCAATAATAGTTCGGTGTGCCTGAGACTGTTTGATTCAGGGGGTTTTATTTTCTGAAGTCTAACAAATACTTTGTTCATAATTTATTTTCTGCTTTCCCATTTTCCAGGAATTTGTGTCAAGTATCAAAGAATTGCCATGGATAGTCACCTATTTTCCTAAAATCTTTTTAGCTATTGTGATTACAATTCTTGACGATGTTTACAAGAAAATTGCCTACTGGCTAAATGACATGGGTATGTGCTAAATATATTTTCCCCTTCGGGCAGTGGGGGGAGGGTGGGTTAGTGTGGATGGGGCCAATTACTTAAGTTTGTTAAGATTTTCGTCTTGTTTTTTTCATGGGATGTGAATGTTGCCGTCTGGGCCCAGCATTTCTTGCCCATCCCTAACTGCCCTTGAGAAGGTGGTGCTGAGCTGCCTTCTTGAACTGCTGCAGTCCACCTGCTGTGGGTTGACCCACAATGCTACTGGGGAGGGAATGCCAGGATTTTGACCCAGCAACATTGAAGGAACGGCGATATATTTCCAAGTCAGGATGGTGAGTGGCGTGGAGGGGAACTTGCAGGGGGTGGTGTTCCCATGTATCTGCTGCCCTTGTCCTTCTTAATGGACATGGATGGTACCTAAGCTGAGTGTCGATGCTCGAGGGAGTGAGTATTAAATGTGGTGGTTATGGTCCCAAACAAGTAGGCTGCTTTGATTTTTTTTTGTATTCATTCATGAAATGAGGATGTCACTGGCCAGGCAGCATTTATTGCCCACCCCTAATTGCCCAGAGGGCAGTTAAGATTCAACCACATTGTTGTGGGTCAGGAGTCACATGTAGGCCAGACTGGGTGAGGAAGGCATTTTCTTTCCCTAAAGGACACTAGTGAACCAGATGCCCAGGATAATGCCAAGCTTCCTCGGTGTCATTGGAGCTGAATTCATCCAGACAAGTATTCCATCAGACTCCTGACTTGTGCCCTATAAATGGTGGACAGGCTTTGGGGAGTCAGGAATAGGTTACTCGCTGCAGTATTCCTTGCATCTGACCAGGTTTTGTAGCTAATTGTATTTATATGGACAGTCCAATTCAGTTTCCAGTCAATGGTGATGCTAGGAGCTTGGTGGTGTGGGAATCAGTGACGGTAATGCCATTGAACATCATTACCAGAAGGATGTTAGTTGTACGATGGGACTAAAGAAACTGGGATTGTGCTCCCTAGTTCAGAGAAATGAGATGTCCAAAATCAGGAAGAATTTTAACAAAGCAATTGACGATAAATTGTAGAAACGGATCAATAACCAAAGGACAAAGATTTAAGGAGATGTTGGGGTAAGTAGAGCCCTGGTACACATTAGCATTGATCTAACAGGTGGTGAAGCAGGCTGGAGAGGGGAAAGTAGCCTGCTCCCCTTCCTGTATTACAGAGGAGTGAGATACCCCCAGGTCCCAATCTACCTGCACCCATACAGCTTCCAATGGTTCAGAAGAGCCTCAGTCACTCAGGGGAAAGTCCCATACACACCAGTATGAAACCAGATCAAGATCTACTGGCTTAAACTGGCTTTGAACTGGATTCACACTGGAGGTGACCACAAGATGGGTCAATCTGTTTATTGGAATTCTGGCACCAGTAGTTTTCATAACTATTGGCACAGATTTAGATGATGCAGAGAGACTGTGCGAGGTTTATTAATCTATATGTATGTTATGTTCAGCGTTTTGTTTCTACTTTTATTTTTAGACAGCTGCTATCCATCCTGACTGACCATCTCACAGCTCCTGAATGCCCACAACCCACCCTCACAGATCCTGTTCCCACCCCCACTCCCCACCCTTGCAGCCCACCCCCCCAATAGCCATACTTATAACTCCTGCCCCCCAGCTCCCCACCAGAGTCAGACCTGTACCCACACCTACAATCCCCACTCTTCTGATATGCTGCAGCCCTTCAAACTGTGCAGCACCTCACAATGTGTTGCCCCTCCAACCTGCCTGGGCTCAGTACCCCGGGTATTTCATGTGCCTTGGTTGGGGGGGGATTGCGGGGTGAAAATTTGCTTAGTCAGCACAGGGTCAACGCAGGTCATTGCAGGTCACCATGGGGTCAACGCAATCTTCGCGCTGTCATTGGAGGGTCACCATTGGGTCAGAGGTGAGTCAGTGCGTGTCACCGTGCGATCATTGGATGGTCAGCACTGGGCCACTGTAGGGTCAGCAGTGGGTCACCGAGGGGCAGTGCAGCATCAGCGTTGGGTCATTGCAGGCCACCATGGGGGCAGTGCAGGGTCAGCGTGTGGTCAGCATTCAGGATGTAGGAAACACATAGGATTACACTGTCCCACTGCTTTTGCTTGTTCCCATACAACTCAGAAGGGTCTGTGTTGCCATGTCTCAGCCACATTTCTCTCTGTTTCCTTCTTACAGAGAATTACCGTTTACAGAGTGCCTACGAGAAACACCTCATCATTAAACTAGTTTTGGTAAGTGTTGTCTTTTGGATGAGACATTAAACTGAGTTCTCAACTGTTGTAGAGCTATTTATGATGCAGAAGAGAACCATTCAGCCCATCAAGTCTGTACCAGCTGTCCATGAAGCAGCCCAGTTGGTGTCAATCCTCTGTCCAGTGCCCATCATACATCAATCTTCTTTCCTTCATTTGATCATCCAGTTTTCTTTTCAAATCATCAGTTGTGTCGACATTCCTCATGGATGAGGTGTTCCAGGTCCTCCCCACTCACTGTGCCAAAAGAGATGTTCCTCACACCACCCCCTGCATCGCTTATTCAAAATCTCAAACCTGTGGCCTTTGTCCTTGTTAAAATCCTGAACAGGCCCAGCGTATCTCCCCTCTTCTCCTTTGCTCCACAGAAAACAGCCCCAGCTTTGCAAATTACCTAGTGAGTGTTTTGAATCCAGTATAGCGGAGGCCTAGTGGTACTATCGGTGAATTATTATGGTAATGTTCTGAGCTTCAAATCTCGCTGTGGTGGAATTAAGATCCTAATAATTACCATGAAATCATTGTTCATTGCTGGGGGGAAGCTGGGGAGTGAAAAAGGAATCCCATCTGGCTCAATAATGTCTTTTAGGGAAGAAATTACCATCTTCAGTTGGTCTGTGACTTCAGGCTCACAGCAATGTGGATGACTCTTAATTGCTCTCTGGCCAATTAGGAGTGGGCAATAAATGCTGGCCTGGACACTGACACTCACAATTTCTGAATGAATAAAAAACTATTCTTCCGTTCTGACTGGATTTGCAATGTTACCTGTTTTTCTCCCCACAGATGTCGCCAGATCTGCTGAGTTCCTCCAGCATTCTCTATGATTGTTTCAGATTTTCAGTATTCTGCGTTTATTACTGCAAATTACATAACCTGGTAACTAAACACCACCCTGGCAGTTCCTGGTTGCCATTTTAACTGAGGTTAGAGTTTAAACTAGCTTGACCAAAATTCCCATCATGCTTGATTGTAGCAGGCCTCCTGACTGAACTGGTACCACTGTGATAAATCTCCTCTGCACTCTTTCAAGGACCCTTACAAATTTCCTCCAATGCAGTGACCAAAACTGAATAGAAAGCTCTAACTAAGGCCCCCACTCTCTCAGTACATCCTACCATTTTTGAAGATGAATGTGTATGCACCCACCCCGCAGTTCCTCTGTCTGTGCACACTCAAATGTTTTTGTTCCGAAATGTGTCACCTCACTCCTCCCTGTGTTAAATGCCAGCAGCCTTGCCACTTGTGTGCCCGTTCTGCTAGCCTCTTTGTGACTTACGAGGGTTTAAACTAGTTTGGCAGGAGATTGGGACTCCGAATAAGAGAGGGGGCCATTAAGAATTCAGGAGAAATTACATTCACCATCGAGAGCAAGTTTACTATTCAGGATAGCCAGGGACACAGTAAAGGGCAGGAAGAGACTTCTGGTTTAAAATGTATTTATTTCAATGCACGAGGCCTGACTGGTAAGGTAGATGGGCTCAGAGCAAGGATTGGCTCTGGGACAGGGGTATTACAGCCATACCAAAAGCATGGCTGAGAGAAGGGCAGGACTGGCAGCTCCATCCTCCTAGATACGGAAGCTACAGGCGTGACAGCAGTACAAGTAAGCGAGAGGGGGAGCTGCCCTTTTGATAAGGGAGAACAAGAGTGCTTAGTGAGGATATTGTTCAGGGGTCATCAAATCAGGCCGTATGGTTAGAACGTAGCAACAACAAGGGGATTATTACTCTGTTGGGACTGTATTACAGATTGTATTAAGCAGCTACGAGAGGAGCAGATATGTAGAGAGTTTGCAGCTACCAGTAGGAGTTATAGAGTAGTACTAGTTGGAGATTTTAATATCCCCTGTACTGACTGGGCCACCCAGTGTAAAAGGCCTGGACGGGATGGAATTTGTCAAATGTGTCCAAGAAAGTTTCCTAAATCACTATGTAGAGGGCCCTATTCAAGATGATGCAATGCTAGATCCCCTGTTAGGAAATGAGTTTGGGCAAGAGACCTAAGTGTCAGTCAGAGAGCACTTTGGGTCCAGTGACCGTAACTCTCTTACTTTTCACATAGTTATGGAGAAATATCCACAGGTTAAGGTGTTAAACTGCCAGGACAGTTTTGGAGCCATTAGGCAGGATCTAGCAGAGGTCGATTGGGTGAGTCTGTTTGAAGGAAAGGGAACGACTGGCAAATGGGAGACTTTTAAAAGTGTGATATCAAGAGTCCACGGACAATATGTCCCTGTTAGGGTGAAGGGAAAAGCTGGCAGGTTTAAGAATCTCTGGCCAACGACCGATATTGAGGCTGTGATCAGGAAAAATAAGCCTTACTTTGGGTTTAAGCTATCAGGCTCAAGTGAATCCTGAGATGACTATAAAAAGTGTGGGAGCACACTTAAGAGGGAAATCAGAAGAGCAAAAATAGGATATGAGATGGATCTGGCAGATCAGGTTAAAGATAATCCCAAGAGGATCTATAGCTGTATTAAGAGTAAGAGGGTGGTTAGGGAGAGAATAGGGTCCCCTTAATGATCAGCATGGCCACCTATGTGTGGAGCCACTGGAGATGGGGGAGATTTTTAATGAATATTTGTCCTCAGTGTTTGCTGAGGAGAGAATCGTGGATGCTAAGGAAATAAGGAAAACAAGTGGGGATGTTTTGGTCTGCATACACATTACCAGAGAGCAGGTGTTTACAGCCTTAAAGCACATTAAGGTGGATAGATCCCCTAGGCCTGATCAAGTCCATCCTCGGATGTTGTGGGAGGCTAGGGAAGGAATTGCAGAGGCCCTTGCAGAGATTTTCGCTTCATCTTAAGCCACTGGTGAAGTTCCGGAAGACTGGAGTGTGGCTAATGCTGTTCCATTATTTCAGAAAGGTAGCAAAGACAAGCCAGGGAACTACAGGCCAGTGAGCCTGACATCAGTGGTAGGCAAGTTATTGGAGGGGATACTGAGGGACAGGATCAAGCAACATTTGGATAGTTAAGTGATAATGGGAACTGCAGATGCTGGAGAATCCAAGATAATAAAGTGTGAAGCTGGATGAACACAAGCAGCATCTCAGGAGCACAAAAGCTGACATTTCGGGCCTAGACCCTTCATCAGAAAAGGGGGATGGGGAGAGGGTTCTGAAATAAATCAGGAGAGAGGGGGAGGTGGACCGAAAATGGATAGAGGAGAAGATAGGTGGAGAGGAGAGAATAGGTGGGGAGGTAAGCCGCACCTCCATTTCCCACCTACTAACCTCATCCTGCCCCCTTGACCTGGTCGCCCTCCCCGGACTGACCTATCCCCTCCCTACCTCCCCACCTATACTATCCTCTGCACCTACCTTCTCCTGTATCCATTTTCAGTCCGCCTCCCCCTCTCTCCCTATTTATTCCAGTTCCCTCTCCCCATCCCCCTTTTCTGATGAAGGGTGTAGGCCTGAAACGTCAGCTTTTGTGCTTCTGAGATGCTGCTTGGCCTGCTGTGTTCATCCAGCTCCACACTTTGTTATAACGATGATGGTTGAAGGTTGTTTCTTGGACGGGAGGCCTGTGACTAGTGGTGTGCATCGGGGTCGGTGCTGGGACCTTTGTTATTTACATAAATGATCTGGATGTGAATGTATAAGGCATGATTAATAGATTTGTGGATGATACAAAATTGGGAGACATTGATAGCGAGCAAGGCTATCAAAAATTACAGAGGGATCTTGATCAGATGAGGAAGCAAGCTGAGGATTGGCAAATACAATTCAAAACAGATAAGTGGGAGGTGTTGCACTTTGGAATGTCAGACCAAGGTAGGACTTGTACAGTAAATGGTAAGGTCCTGAGGAGTGTTGTGTAAAAGAGGGACCTAGGAGTACAAGTGCACAGATCATTGAAAGCAGCATCACAGGTGGACAGGGTGGTGACGAAGGCATTTAGCATGCTGGCCTTCATCTGTCGAGGCACTGAGTACAGGAGCTGGGACATTACACTACAGTTGTATAAGTTGTTGGCGAGGCCGTACTTGGAGAATTGTGTACAGTTTTGGTCACCCTGTTATAGGAAAGACATAGGTAAATGTCAAAAAGTCAGCGTATAATTGCTAGAGATAATAGGAACTGCCGAGTTGGAGTCTGAGATAACAAGGTGTGGAGCTGGATGAATACAGGCAGCATCAGAGGAGCAGGAAGGTTGGTAGGACTGTCCTTACAGCCTTCTCTGAGTAACGGTTTCACATTTCCAGTCCTCTGGTGTCACCCCATATTTGGGGAAGTTCAAAGACCTTCCACTATCTACACCTCAATGCCCAGTCTTGGCCAGAGATGAAAGGCATCTGGACATTGTAGCCTTGTGTACGAATGATCAAGGACGGGCCCTGTGTGTTAGCAATGCTCAAGTTCTGCACTACCAAGCAACTATCCATTTCAGTGACTTCTCCCTCTTCTTACCTCCTACCCCACCATCATCCCAATTAATATTTAAGGAATTAATGCCCCACAAAATCATGACCCTACCATTCTTGCACATCTCCAATTTCCCTGCGGATATGTTCCCTCTCTCACTCCCTCTCTCTCTCTCACTCTGTTGCAGTCTCTCTCACCCACAGAGTCAGAGGGTTATACAGCATGGAAACAGACCCTTCGGCCTGACTTGTCAGTGCTGGCTAGACATCCTAAACTGACCTAGTCCCATTTCTGTTGCTCCATTTTAGTTTCTCTATGTCTCTCTGTCTCTCTATGTCTCTCTGTCTCTCTCTCTCTCTATGTCTCTTTGTCTCTCTCTCTGTGTCTCTCTATAGTGTAGCCCCAATAGTATGATCGTACTTTTGTAAATTTTCCACTCTGACCACATTGACTCTAACCTTGCTCCCTCCAGGAAATCCTGTCTTTCCAATGCTACATTGCCTTCCTTAATCCTCATTGTCACCAGTCAGCCCCCATCCCTGCTTCCCCACTCCTCACACCCCACCCCACCCCCACCCTTCCTCCCCCGGCCTCCCAGGTGGATGTAAAAGGTCACATTTCAGTATTTTCAGCCCGAGAGCTGACCCTGTCCAGGGCTCTGAGGCCGATGTTAGTCCCTGAATGGAAATTGTGAGACCAGGTCAGACACCTCAGACATTGTCTCACAGGAAATTGCTGCTTCTGTTGAAACTTTCCAATTCCTGAAGTATTTATGAAAGTTTCCCCTTCACCTGCGTCCCCCCCACCACATCCTACCCGCCCCCTCAGCCTGCCACAAACTCCCCTCAGCACTGGGGGGGTGGGGGATGATGCATGGCCTGGGACAGGAATCCACAAACTTAGGTGCTGCTCCCTTGCTGATCCGTCCCTTAACCATTCCCTTTCCAATTACAGCATTTACCCCTCGTCCCCCTCCCCTCAATCCCCCAACAGCTCCAAACCTCTGGACATAGCCACCACCATTGACCTAATCCCAAAGACAACACCCCTGCCCCTGAGCACAGAGAGGCCCCTTGAGTCATGGGCCTTGGAGACTGAGCCTAAGTGTAGCCCCAACTGCGCCGTCCCCGATAGCCCAGGGCCAGCTCAGAAGGAAAGTCTGTGTTCCTCCCCATCATTCCCACTTGCTGGTGTGAAACGCAAAGCTGCCCATCCCCAGGAATTTGGATCGGCTGGAAGTCCGGTTTCTGCCTTGCTAATGCAATGATGAGGGCCTGTCCCTGTTCACCTCCTTCTGGGGGAGTTTAGATTGAGCCTGATGGAGCTCTAGCCCTGGGGGAAATTAGGTCAGAGAAGCTTTGGGGACAAGAGGCTGGGGGAGGAAGATTTGGGGTGGGAGGCACGAGGGCAGTTGAGAGATTCTAAACTTTAGAATTGAAAGGTGTAAGGACATGGTTCTCATGTCAGTGATTGCTCAGGGTTAAATTTAGAAATAATGATATTTGAGATTCAGTCAATTACAACCACAGCCCAATCGCAGACTCCAGTTCAAGTCCAGGCCCCCTCAACAGCACCTGGTGTAGCTGTTCTCTCTCAGCTTTTCCCCCTTCTCGCTGATTCAGTGATGTGCCTACACTCATTGAACTGATGATCCCTTTTCCCCAGCGTGCTGATGTGTCTGTGATGATGATACTTCTTCACAGCGAGGAGACTTGCCAGTGTGTTCTTCTGTACAGTTCACTGGGATCATCCTTGGTATGGAGGGATTGTCTTCAGAACAAAGATTACACACGTTGGGACTCTGCTCTCTGAAATTTAGAACAAGGAGAGGTGATCCCATTGAAACATAGAGGATTCTTAAGTGACATGGCAGGTAAATGCTGAGGGGATGTTTCCCATCATGGGAGAGTCTGGGACCAGACAGTATAGTCTCAGAAAAATGGGGCACCAATTTAAGACAGAGATGAGGTGGAATTTCTTCTCTGAGGTTGGAGAATCTTTGGCAATCCTGGCCACAGTAGCTGTGGGGTCAGAGTTCTTGTGTACATTTAAGGCTGAGATAGAAAATTCTTGATCAGTTGGAGAATTGAGGGCTATTGGGCAAAGAGTGGTCCGGGAAATGGCTGATGAAATTCAACGTGAGCGAATGCGAGATTTTGCACTTTGGGAAAAAGAATACAGGCATGGACTATTTTCTAAACGGTGAGAAAATTCGTAAAGAGAAGTACAAAGGGATCTGGGAGTGTTGGTCCAGGAATCTCTAAAAGTTAACTTGCAGGTAGAGTCCGTGATTAAGACAGCGAATGTAATGTTGTCGTTTATCTCAAGAGGGTTGGAATATAAAAGCAGTGATGTGCTTTTGAGACTTTATAAAGCTCTAGTTAGGCCCCATTTAGAATACTGTGTCCAATTTTGGGCCCCACACCTCAGGAAGGACATACTAGCCCTGGAGTATGTCCAGCAAAGATTCACACGGATGATCCCTGGAATCGTAGGTTTAACGTACGATGAACGGCTGAGGATCCTGGGATTGTATTCATTATACTTTAGAAGGTTGAGGGGCGATCTAATAGAAACTTACAAGATAATGTATGGCTTAGAAGGGATGGATGCTAGGAAGTTGTTTCTGTTAGATGGGGAGACTAGGACCCATGGGCACAGCCTTAGAATTAGAGGGGGTAAATTTAAAACTGAAATGAGGAGACATTTCTTCAGCCAGAGAGTGGTGGGCCTGTGGAATTCATTGCCACGGAGTGCAGTAGAGGCCGGGAGGTTAAATGTCTTCAAGGCAGAGATCGATAAGTTCTTGATCTCACAAGGAATCAAAGGCTATGGGGAGAGTGCAGGGAAGTGGAGTTGAAATGCCCATCAGCCATGATTAAGTGGCATAGAGGACTTGATGGGCCGAATGGCCTTACTCCCACTCCTGTCTTATAGAACATAGAACAGTACAGCACAGAACAGGCCCTTCAGCCCACAATGTTGTGCCGACCATTGATCCTCATGGATGCACCCTCAAATTTCTGTGACCATATGCATGTCCAGCAGTCTCTTAAATGACCCCAATGACCTTGCTTCCACAACTGCTGCTGGCAACGCATTCCATGCTCTCACAACTCTCTGCGTAAAGAACCTGCCTCTGACATCCCCTCTATACTTTCCACCAACCAGCTTAAAACTATGACCCCTCGTGCTAGCCATTTCTGCCCTGGGAAATAGTCTCTGGCTATCAACTCTATCTATGCCTCTCATTATCTTGTATACCTCAATTAGGTCCCCTCTCCTCCTCCTTTTCTCCAATGAAAAGAGACCGAGCTCAGTCAACCTCTCTTCATAAGATAAGCCCTCCAGTCCAGGCAGCATCCTGGTAAACCTCCTCTGAACCCTCTCCAAAGCATCCACATCTTTCCTATAATAGGGCGCCCAGAACTGGACGCAGTATGTCTAAGACAAAAGTGAGTGTAAGAAATTTCTGATCTGCCATGATCTCAAGGGGCTGAATGGCCTAATCGTGTTCCTATTCCTTGTGGGGCAGAGCTGCAACCGCCGCATCTTGATGAGAGTGAAGCTCCTTCCCTCTGAGACACTCTGCCTTAGTCTTAACCTGACGAGGTTACCCACTGGATGTTTACGTAACCATCGTCTTTCTCACACCAGTCACTATATGATGCCTTTGTCACTGATTCACCCCTGAGTTGGTGTGGTGAGCCTGTGCTAAACCCTGTCCATCTTTGTGAGCAGTAAGAGCCTTGCAGTCAGTAGGCTGTACCCCAACACTCTCAGCTGGATCTGAACCCAGATTCAGAACCATAAACTCTGCTTTCATTCCAGATATACTGGGCCTTTTGGGCCTCAAACTGGCAAAATAGCAGTGTTCTCGTGGCTAGTCTCCTACCTTTACCCTCCACAGACAACAGCTGAGCCAAAGCGCTGTTACTAGTGATGTGCCTCAAGGATCTGTTTTGGGACCACTGCTGTTTGTCATTTTTATAAATGACTTGGACGCAGGCATAGGTGGATGGGTTAGTAAGTTTGCAGATGACACTAAAGTCAGTGGAGTGGTGGACAGTGTGGGAGAATGTTGCAGGTTGCAGGGAGACTTGGATAAACTGCAGCATTGGGCTGAAAGGTGGCAAATGGAGTTTAATATGGATAAATGTGAGCTGATTAACTTTGGGAGGAATAATAGAAAGGCAGAATATCAGATCAATGGAAAGATTCTTGGTAGTGTGGATGTGCAGAGGGATCTTGGTGTCCATGTACATAGATCCCTGAAAGTTGCCACCCAGGTTGATAGTGCTGTTAAGAAAGCTTACGGTGTGTTAGGTTTTATTGGTAGAGGGATTGAGTTCCGCAGCCGTGATGTCAAGCTGCAACTGTACAAAATGCTAGTGCGGCCTCATTTGGAATATTGCGTGCAGTTCTGGTCGCCCCATTATAGGAAGGATGTGGAAGCATTGGAAAAGGTGCAGAGGAGATTTACCAGGGTGTTGCCTGGTCTGGAGCGCAGGCCCTATGAAGAAAGGCTGAGGGACTTGGGTCTGTTCTCATTGGAGAGAAGGAGGCTAAGAGGGGATTTAATAGAGACATACAAGATGATCAGAGGATTAGATAGGGTGGACAGTGAGAGTCTTTTTCCGAGAATGATGACTTCAGCTTGTACGAGAGGGCATAGCTTCAAATTGAGGGGTGATAGATTTAAGACAGAAATCAGAGGCAGGTTCTTTACTCAGAGAGTGGTAAGGGCGTGGAACGCCCTGCCTGCCAATGTAGTTAACTCAGCCACATTAGGGGCATTTAAACAGTCCTTGGATAAGCATATGGATAATGATGATGGGATAGTGTAGGGGGATGGGCTTAGATTAGTTCACAGGTTGGCGCAACATCGAGGGCTGAAGGGCCTGTTCTGTGCTGTATTGTTCTATGTTCTATGTTCCGTGTTCCCCTGTTTCCTGACTCACTCTACATCCTGTTACATTGAAAAGTGACTGGACTGCAACAACAACTTGCATTTGTAGAGTTTCGTTATTATTGGAAAACCACCCAATGCACCTTAAAAGAGAACTATCAAACAAGGATAGCCATATCGGACGATTTTAGGGCAGCTGGTCAAAACCTCAGTTAACATAGTGGGTTTTTTTTGATGGACTCATGGAATATAGGTATCACTGGCTGGTCAAGCATTTCTTGCCAATCCCTATAGCTGCCCCTTGAGAAGGTGAGGGTGAGCTGCCTTCTTGAACCGCTGCAGTCCATGTGCTGTGGTTTGTCCCACAATGTCCTTAGTGAGGGAATTCCAGGATTTTAACCCAGTGACACTGATGGAACAGCGATATATTCCCAAGCCAAGGTAGTGGGTGGCTTGGAGGGGAAATTGTAGGTGGTTCAGACTTATATTACTGTTCATTCACTACCACAGGGTCAAAATCCTGTAGCCGATGCATTCTTACAGATAGTGCAGCATGGAAAGAGGTCCTTTGATCCATCAAACATTCATCCCATTTCCTAGCACTTTGCCTGTGGCCTTTTATGTTATTGCTTTTCAGGTGCTCATCTAAATACTTAAATGTCTTCAGGATTTCTGCCTTTCCCAACCTCACAGGCAGACAGTTCCAGATCTCCAGCACCCTCTGGGTAAAAGATGTTTCCTCAAATCCCCTCTAAACCTCCTACTCCTTAATCTTAAAACTGTGTCCTTGATTGCTGACTTTACTCAGGGAGAAAGTTTCTCTTTGTCTGTATTGTGAATGCCCTTAGAACATTCACCCCCAGCCCCTTATCTGACTCCCGCCCCAATTCCAGCCGTTCCTGCTGTAAGGAAATCAACCCCAGACTATCCGGTCTGTCTTCCGAGCTGAAACGCTCCATCCCAGGCAGCATCCTGGTGTTTCTCCTCTGCACCCCGTCCAGTGCAATCACATCCTTCCTGTAGTGCAGAGACTAGAACTGCACACAGTACTCCAGCTGTGGCCCGAGTAATGTCCTACATACAGCTCCTTCAGAACCTTCCTGCTCTTATATTCAATGCCTTAACTAATAAAAGTCAAAAGTCACACAACACCAGATTGTAGCCCATCAAGTTTACTCGAAATCACAAGCTTTTGTCACACTGCCCCTTCGTCTAGTGACCCTATCCAACCATTGGCTCCTCTGCATCTTGACTAATGAAGACAAATATCCCACAGGTAACTCCCTTCCCAACAGCAAACTAAGGCAGAAAGTCGTATTGTGGTGATGTCACTGAAGTAGGAATCCAGAGGGCCGTACCATTGCTCAAATCACAGTGAAGCAGCGACTGGAATTTGAAATGAATGAATAAATATGGAATGTAAAACCAGCATTAACGAGGTGACCATGACTGTCGCAGATAACAAATGTCAGTCATGGGAGGAAATCTGCCGTTGCTGTGGCTGGATATATAGTCTGGCTTTAGAAACTGTTATTACATATCATCATGCTATTGATTGCTGTAATACAAAAATCCATCTGGCTCACTAATGTTTTTTTTGTAAAGAAGCAAGGGTGATATGAGAAAAATCTTTCTCACTCAGTGAGTAGTTGGGTATGGAATGCATTACCTGGGAGTGTGGTGGAGGGTGGTTCAATTGAGGAATTTGAGAGGGGCACTGGAAGGTTATTTGGCTAGAAATGGTGAGCAGGGATATGGGGAAAAGGCAGGAGACTGAAACTATGTAATAGAACTAGTATAGGTATGATGGGCCAAAGGGTCTCCTTCTGTAATGACTGTCTGATTCTGTGCTCCACTTGGCTGCAGTCCAAGACATAGTTGACTCTTAGGTAACACGGTGTAGAGCTGGAGGAACACGGCAGGCCAGCATCAGAGGAGCAGGAAGCCTGACGTTTCGGGTCTGGACGCTTCTTCATTTTCTGAAAAATGGTCCAGACTCGAAATGTCAGGCTTCCTGCTCCTTTGATGCTGGCCTGCTCTGTTCATCCAGCTCTACACCTTGTTATCTCAGACTCCAGTATTTGGCAGATCCTACTATCTCATGGTTGACTCTTAGCCGCTATCTGAAATGTGCTCCCAAATACCTCTGCTCCAGGAAGGCCAACAATGGCTAGCTCCTGCGTCAAAATAAATGGGGAGAACATCAGTGTGAACAATAATTGCAGCAGATTGATGGTAATTTCCAAAATGGCAGCAGAAACTAGCCTAATCCTACATTTTGTTTCTCTTCCCAGTTTCAGTTTGTAAATTCATATCTTAGTCTTTTCTACATCGGATTCTACCTCAAAGACATGGAGCGCCTCAAAGAGGTAAGATCTCATTTCTCCCTCTCATTTGCAGAATTCCATGCTGTGAGAAATGGGGCTGAATAGCCCTTTCTGTGCTGGGGGGGTTGGGGGGGGGGGAGCGCAGTCACAGGCAGAGGTGTCTTTCGGTTTGTCACTGGGCTTCTTTGCAAGATCTTGATCGCGTTTGCAACCCTCCGTCTCTTGCAGCCACCTTCCTGAACAAAGTGGTTGTGAGTCAGAGCTGTGTGTCCGGTCATCCTTCATTTCACTTGTCTTTTCATTTCTCTGTTTCTTTCCTGTCTCCTCCACAGATGTTGATAGTCTTCTCCCTGTCCAAAAGTCTTATCCGTCAGCTAAAAGACGCCCTTCTCCCGTACATTGTCCTCAAAATCTATCTCCTCCTCATCTTCAAACGAAACATGGCGTCCAGGGTCTTCATTGTCTGCTCTCGATGGCTTCATTGCCAAGTACAAACAGCCTTGGTCTGCTCATGCATGCTTTTGCAGTTTGAGGCACAGTGCAGCGTTCATTCCAGGCAAAAACCATTGGTTTATTTCTGGCAGAGGCTCATACTCATTTCCGAAGGGCAGCACGTGATCAAAAAACTCCAAATCTACCTTTTCTGAACAGAAAACTATTACCCACAGATTGGCCATCCTGACCCATTGAGAGGAACGTCGATCAATTCCCCATGTAACTGAAACAGATTATTTCGGAAGGTCCAGAGTGCAATTGGAATCAAACGTGGGGAACGAAGTGCCCTCTCGTTATTTATAGCAGAAGTTATAATATTTAGTTTTCATTCACTCTTTACTTTTTCCCCTGAAAAGGAATGTGTGTTTTAGTCAGGATTCACAGTTTGACAGCCTGTTCTTGGCTTTCTTTTAATATTTTTCCACTTTCCCCAAATCAAACACGAGGTGGGACTTGTGGAAGTCACTGTGTGTGTGTGTGTGTGTGTGTGTGTGTGTGTGTGTGTGTGTGTGTGTGTGTGTGTGTGTGTGTGTGTGTGTGTGACCCTGTACCCCAGTGAGAGTCAGTGTGCGTGTGTGTGGGGGACCCCATACCCCAGTGAGAGTCAGTGTGTGTGGGACCCCGTACCCCAGTGAGAGTCAGTGTGTGTGTGTGGGACCCTGTACCCCAGTGAGAGTCAGTGTGTGTGGGGGGGGACCCTGTACCCCAGTGAGAGTCAGTGTGTGTGTGGGACCCTATACCCCAGTGAGAGTCAGTGTGAGTGTGTGGGACCCCGTACCCCAGTAAGAGTCAGTGTGTGTGGGACGCTGTACCCCAGTGAGAGTCAGTGTGTGTGTGTGGGACCCCGTACCCCAGTGAGAGTCAGTGTGTGTGTGGGACCCCGTACCCCAGTGAGAGTCAGTGTGTGTGGGACGCTGTACCCCAGTGAGAGTCAGTGTGTGTGTGGGACCCTGTACCCCAGTGAGAGTCACTGTGTGTGTGGGACCCTGTACCCCATACCCCAGTGAGAGTCAGTGTGAGTGTGTGGGACCCTGTACCCCAGTGAGAGTCATTGTGTGTGTGGGACCCTGTACCCCAGTGAGAGTCAGTGTGTGTGTGTGGGACCCCATACCCCCGTGAGAGTCAGTGTGTGTGTGGGTCCCCGTACCCCAGTGAGAGTCAGTGTGTGTGTGTGGGTCCCCGTACCCCAGCGAGAGTCAGTGTGTGTGTGTGGGACCCCGTACACCAGTGAGAGTCAGTGTGTGTGGGGGGGACCCCGTACCCCAGTGAGAGTCAGTGGGTGTGTGGGACCCCGTACCCCAGTGAGAGTCAGTGTGTGTGGAGGGGACCCCGTACCCCAGTGAGAGTCAGTGTGTGTGTGGGTCCCCGTACCCCAGTGAGAGTCAGTGTGTGTGTGTGGGACCCCGTACCCCAGTGAGAGTCTTTGTGTGTGTGGGACCCCGTACCCCAGTGAGAGTCAGTGTGTGTGTGGGACCCTGTACCCCAGTGAGAGTCAGTGTGTGTGTGGGACCCCGTACCCCAGTGAGAGTCAGTGTGTGTGTGTGGGACCCCATACCCCCGTGAGAGTCAGTGTGTGTGTGGGTCCCCGTACCCCAGTGAGAGTCAGTGTGTGTGTGTGGGTCCCCGTACCCCAGCGAGAGTCAGTGTGTGTGTGTGGGACCCCGTACACCAGTGAGAGTCAGTGTGTGTGGGGGGGACCCCGTACCCCAGTGAGAGTCAGTGTGTGTGTGGGTCCCCGTACCCCAGTGAGAGTCAGTGTGTGTGTGTGGGGGACCCTGTACCCCAGTGAGAGTCAGTGTGTGTGTGGGACCCCGTACCCCAGTGAGAGTCAGTGTGTGTGGGGGGGACCCCATACCCCAGTGAGAGTCAGTGTGTGTGTGGGTCCCCGTACCCCAGTGAGAGTCAGTGTGTGTGGGGGGGAACCCCGTACCCCAGTGAGAGTCAGTGTGTGTGCGTGTGGTTGTGGTGGGGGGAATCCCCTTACCCTGTGTGTCTCTCTCAAACTCTGTGCTCATTTTGATCAATGAGTTATTTAATTGGAGTCAGTTGTTTGAGATTGTACGGAAACCTCAATACAGTGAGTGTGTGGAATCTGAGTCAGCTTGCCAGTGTTAACCCCACTAGTCCATCTCCCCCCACTCCATGTTCTTGTGTAAAAGTTCACATTACACAATACTCTCTTCCATTCCTGCAGGGCCATGCTTCATTGAACAGCCAGTGACTAATGCAGATTAGATTCAGTCCTCTCCATCCCCCACTACAGAGTTCTGTATCAGATAGAGTTATTTCCCCCATTTATGTTCACTGGATCTCCCTGGGTTTTCGGGACCTGTCAGATTGAACCCTGTCAAACACTGCTGAGGGGAGACAGAACGTTTGAATCAGCTGGTTCGCTGATTTGAAAGAGGGGAAGAATAGAGTGGAGGATCCAGCTGATGGTGTGGGAGCACGGAATGAATGAATGGAATGATACAGTGTCTGGGACTGTTTTTTGACAAGCCTGTATGGCAAGCACAGCAAATCTGGGCAAACGCTGCATAAGTTTCTTTGTTTAAAAAAGCAACTCTGCATCTTTTGCAAAGTCCAAGGGGCCATGTTGCATGTAAAAGGCTGATACAGGAATACATTGTCCTCTAACAATGAACAGCAACTCTGTAAGATTGGCCTCCTTCCAGCTCTAACACTTTGGACAGTGAGCCAGGCAAAGCATGAGCTGTTTGCCAGACCTGTATAAGGCTGTTGTGTGTCTGACTGAGTGATTTGTCTGCAAGGGAGAGTGATCTGGCATAACACATGTGACAGGCACCGCGCATATTGCTCGTGTTTACAGGGATTGTCAACAATGTGTGAAATCCTGGTGAATAGCTGGGTCAGTACGAGTTTAGAAGGTTGGTAAGATCTCTCTCAGCAAGACATAGAACGTAGAATAGAACATAGAAAAGTACAGCACAGTACAGGCCCTTTGGCCCACGATGTTGTGCCGTGGAATATTCCTAATCCAAAAATAAAATAACCTAACCTACATTCCCCTCAATTCACTGCTGTCCATGTGCATGTCCAGCAGTCGCTTAAATGTCACTAATGACTCCGCTTCCACGACTACCACTGGTAAACTATTCCGTGCACTTACAACTCTCTGGGTGAAGAACCTCCCTCTGACGTCTCCTCTATACCTTCCTCCTAACACCTTAAAACTATGACCCCTCGTGGCAGTCAATCCTGCCCTGGGGAAAAGTCTCTGGCTATTGACTCTATCAATGCCTCTCATTACCTTGTACACCTCGATCAGGTCACCTCTCTTCCTCCTTCTCTCCAGAGAGAAAAATCCAAGCTCAGTCAACCTCTCCTCCTAAGACAAGCCCTCCAATCCAGGCAGCATCCTGGTAAACCTCCTTTGCACCCTCTCCAAAGCCTCCTCATCTTTCCTATAATAGGGCGACCAGAACTGGACACTATGTTATCCTGGCTCAGTGGCCATGGGATCAAGCCCAACTCCAGCACACAATTCCATTGGCATTCCCAGTGCAAGACTGAGGGAGCAGTGCTTTTTCTGAGGTGGCATCTTCAATGACGAGACATAAATACGAAGCCCAGTCTGCCTTCTCTGATTGCTGTGGAAGATTGCAGACACACTTCGTTGGACAAGAGCACGGGAGTTATTCCAATGTCCTTATCTCTCGAACAAAACCTAGACTTTCTGTCATAATTCCGTCTCTCCCTAAATTACAGAAAGAGACATGGCTGTGTAAGGATTATACTCATAGAGTCCTCAGCAGGGAGAGAGGCCCTTTGACCTAAACTGGTCCATGCCAACCAAAATGTCCATCCACACTAACCTCACTTCCCTGCATTTGGTCCATATCCTTCTAGACCTTTCCTATCCATGTTTTTGTCCACGTGCCTTTTGAATGTTGTTAATGTACCCACCTCGACCTCTTCTCCTGGCAGCTCAATCTTTATGCACACCACCCTCTGTGTAAAAATGTTGCTCCTCAGGTTCCCATGTAGCCTTTCCCCTCTTACCTTAAACTGATACCTTCTAGTACTTGATTTCCTAACCCTGGGAAAAAGACTGAGTGCATTCACCCTATCCATAAGACCATTAGACATAGGAGTGGAAGTAAGGCCATTCGGCCCATCAAGTCCACTATGCCACTTAATCATGGCTGATGGGCATTTCAACTCCACTTCCCTGCACTCTCCCCATAGCCTTTGATTGCTTGTGAGATCAAGAATTTATCAATCTCTGCCTTGAAGACATTTAACATCCCGGCCTCTACTGCACTCCGTGGCAATGAATTCCACAGGCCCACCACTCTCTGGCTGAAGAAATGTCTCTTCATTTCAGTTTTAAATTTACCCCCTCTAATTTTAAGGCTGTGCCCATGGGTCCTAGTCTCCCCGTCTAATGGAAACAACTTCCTAGCGTCCACCCTTCTAAGCCATACATTATCTTGTAAGTTTCTATTAGACCTCCCCTCAACCTTCTAAACTCTACTGAGTACAACCCCAGGATCCTTAGCCATTCATCATACATTAAACCTACCATTCCAGGGATTATCCATGTGAATCTCCGCTGGACACGGTCCGGGGCTAGTATGTCCTTCCTGAGGTGTGGGGCCCAAAATTGGACACAGTATTCTAAATGGGGCCTAACTAGAGATTTATAAAGCCTCAGAAGCACATCGCTGCTTTTATATTCCAACCCTCTTGAGATAAATGACAACATTACATTCGCTTTCTTAATTACAGACTCTACCTGCAAGTTAACTTTTAGCGAATCCTGGACCAACACTCCCAGATCCCTTTGCACTTCTGATTTGCGAATTTTCTCACCATTTAGAAAATAGTCCATGCCTGTATTCTTTTGTCCAAAGTGCAAAACCTCACATTTGCTCACATTGAATTTCATCAGCCATTTCCTGGACCACTCTCCTAAACTGTCTAAATATTTCTGCAGCCTCCCCACCTCCTCAGTACTACCTGCCTATCCACCTATCTTTGTATCATTGGCAAACTTCGCTAGAATGCCCCAAGTCCCTTCATCTAGATCATTATATATAAGGTGAACAGCTGCGGCCCCAACACTGAACCCTGTGGGACACCACTCGTCACCGGTTGCCATTCCAAAAAAGAGCCTTTTATCCCAACTCTCTGCCTTCTGTCAGACAGCCAATCCTCAATCCAAGCCAGTAGCTTACCTCGAACACCATGGGCCCTCACCTTGCTCAGCAGCCTCCCATGAGGCACTGTATCAAAGGCCTTTTGGAAGTCTAGACAGATAACATCTACTGGGTTTCCCTGGTCTAAACTACTTGTTACCTCTTCAAAGAATTCTAACAGGTTTGTCCGGCACGACCTCCCCTTACTAAAACCATGCTGACTTGTTTTAATCTGACCCTGCACTTCCAGGAATTTAGAAATCTCATCCTTGACAATGGATTCTAGAATTTTACCAACTACCGAGGTTAGGCTAATCGGCCTATAATTTTCCATCTTTTGCCTTGATTCTTTCTTAAACAAGGGGGTTACAACAGCAATTTTCCAATCATCTGGGACTTTCCCTGACTCCAGTGACTTTTGAAAGATCACGACCAAAGCCTCCGTTATTTCCTCAGCCACCTCCCTCAGAACTCTAGGATGTAGCCCATCGGGGCCAGGAGATTTATCAATTTTTATCCACGCCTCTCATGATCTTATACACTTCTATAAAATTGTCCCTCTGTCTCCTAATCTCTGAAGAAAAAGGTCTTAGCTTGTCCAGCCTCTCCCTGTAACTCAATCCCTTGAGTCCTGGCAGCATCCTTGTAAATTTCTTCTGCACTCTTTCCTGTTTAATAACATCCTTCTTATAGCAAGGTGACCAAAACTGAACACAATACCCCAAGCGCGGCCTCACCAACATCCTGTACAACTGCAACATAACTTCCCAACTCCTGTACACAATGCCCCGACTGATGAAGGTCAGTGTGCCAAAAGCCTTCTTCACTGCCCTGTCTAGCTGTGACTCCACTTTCAGAGAACCGTGCACCTGAACTCCAAGGTCCTTCCGTTCCACGGCACTCCTCAAGGTTCTACCATTCACAATGAAACTCCTACCTGGATTTGACTTTCCAAAACGCAACACCTCACACTTATCTATATTAAACTCTGTTTGGCATTTCACGGCCCACTTCCCCAGCCGATCAAGATCCTGCTGCAATTTCTAATAACCTTCCTCACTGTCCACAATACTACCTACCTTAGTGTCATCCACAAACTTACTTATCATGCCTAGTACATTCTCATCCAAATCATTGATATGGATAACAAACAGCAATGGGCCCAGCACCAACCCCTGAGGCATACACTAGTGACAGGCCTCCACTCCGACAAACATCCTTCCACTATTACTCTCTGCTTCCTACCATCAAGTCAAACGTGTATCCAATTTGCCAGCTTTCCCTGGAATCCATGTGAGCTAACCTTCCAGAGCAGCCTACCACATGGAACCTTATCAAAGACCTTACTGAAATCAGTATAGACTATGCCTGCTCCCCTGCTGTCATCGACCTTCCTGGTCACTTTATCAAAGAACTCTAGCAGAGTTTTGACGCATGATCCCCCACACACGAAGCCATGCTGACTATCCTACTCAAACCCTGTCTCTCCAAATGCATGGATACCTCATCCCTCAGAATCTTCTCCAGTAACTGACCTCCCACAGATGTTAAACTTACTGGTCTATAATTCCCAGGTTTTTCTTCGCAGCCCTTCTTGAATAAGGGCAAAACATTCATCACCCTCCAGTCTTCTGGGACCTCACCCATGGCTAACGATGATGCAAATATATCGACCAGAGCTCCCACAATTTCTTCTCTAGCCTCTTGCAGAGTTCTTGGATATATCTGGTCAGAACCAGCAGATTTATCCACATTCATACATTCTAATAATTCCAAAACCTCCTCTGCTGTGATATGGACTGTACCCTAGATATCACCACTAACTTTCCCAAGTCTTCATGTAAACACAGAGGTGAAATATTCATTGAGGACCTCGCCCATCTCCTGCGGTTCCAAACATACCTGTTCACTTTGGTCCTTGAGGGGTTGTATTCTCTCTCCAGTTATTCTTTTCCCTTTAATATACTTAAAGAATCTCTTTGGATTCACACTAATCTTCTCAACCAAATCTATCTCATGCCTCATTTTCGCCATCCTGATTTCCTTTCCAGTAAACTCCTGTATTCCCTAGATATACCTCCAGGGATTCCCTTAATCCCAGCTACCTGGACCTGAGCCATGCCTCCTTTTTTCTGGTCAAAGCTTTAATATTGCTTGTTATCCAGGGTTCCCTACTCCTGCCAACTTTGCCCTTCACCCTCACAGGAACATACACCCCTGAACTCTAGCTGTTCACACTTTTAAACGCGCCCCCCCCCCCCCCCCCCACCACCACCTTCTTGCTGGTGGTCACTTTGCCTGCAAACAAACTGCTCCAATTTGTCTGTGCAAACTCCTGTCTAATTCCATCAAAATTTGCCCTAGTGTTAGAGGAGTGGCTGGTTGAGGATTAGTTAGCAATGGGTTTATGGCTGGTTAAGAATTAGTTAGCAGTAGAAGTGTGGCTAGTTAAGAATTAGTTAGTGGTGGGAGTGTGTTTGTTAAGAGATTAGGTAAGGGTAAATTTGCAGCTGGTGAAGAATTGACTAGTGGTATGGGTGTGGCTAGTTAAGGTTAGTTAGCACTATGGGTGTGGCTAGTTAAGGTTAGTTAGCAGTAGGTGTGTGGCTCATTAAGATTAGTTAGCAGTATGGGTGTGACTGGATAAGATCAGTTAACAGTAGGGGTATGGCAGGTTAAGGTTAGTTAGCAGTAAGGGTGTGGCAGGTTAAGGTTAGTTAGCAGTAGGTGTATGGCTGGTTAAGGTTAGTTAGGGGTATGGCTGGTTAAGGTTAGTTAGCAGTAGGGGTGTGGCTGGTTAAGGTTAGTTAGCAGTAAGGGTGTGGCAGGTTAAGGTTAGTTAGCAGTAGGGGTGTGGCAGGTTAAGGTTAGTTAGGGGTGTGGCTGGTTCAGGTTAGTTAGCAGTAAGGGATGGCTGGTTAAGGTTAGTTAGGCGTGTGGAAGGTTAAGGTTAGTTAGCAGTAGGAGTGTGGCTGGTTAAGGTTAGTTAGGGGTGTGGCTGGTTAAGGTTAGTTAGGGGTGTGGCGGGTTAAGGTTAGTTAGCAGTAGGGGTGTGGCTGGTTAAGGTTAGTTAGGGGTGTGGCAGGTTAAGGTTAGTTAGCAGTAGGGGTGTGGCAGGTTAAGGTTAGTTAGGGGTGTGGCTGGTTCAGGTTAGTTAGCAGTAAGGGATGGCTGGTTAAGGTTAGTTAGGCGTGTGGAAGGTTAAGGTTAGTTAGCAGTAAGAGTGTGGCTGGTTAAGGTTAGTTAGGGGTGTGGCTGGTTAAGGTTAGTTAGGGGTGTGGTGGGTTAAGGTTAGTTAGCAGTAGGGGTGTGGCTGGTTAAGGTTACTTAGGGGTGTGGCAGGTTAAGGTTAGTTAGCAGTAGGGGTGTGGCTGGTTAAGGTTAGTTAGGGGTGTGGCTGGTTAAGGTTAGTTAGCAGTAGGGGTGTGGCAGGTTAAGGTTAGTTAGGGGTGTGGCAGGGTGGAAATGGACAGAGACACATAAAAGCTTTCCATTAGAGGTAAAGTATTTTGCGACTCCCTGATGATGCCTGAGGTGGAATCGCAACAAAGGGTGGACCTTTTGTTTATGTCCAAACTGCAGCAAATGCAAAAGCTTCCCGATCAAAAAACTGGAGACGGAAACTTCCTTTTCAACTTGAGAAGTGAGGGGACACTGTGGAGGCAGGGGCGGGGCCCCCTCGGCGCGGGGCAGGGACCCTCAGTGCGGGGCGGGGAACCTCGGTGCGGCGCGAGTCTCCCTTGGTGCAGGGCGGGGACCCTCGGTGCGGGGCGGGTCTCCCTCGGTGCGGGGCGGGTCTCATCTCCCTCAGTGCGGGGCGGGTCTCCCTCTGCGCGGGGCGGGTCTCATCTCCCTCAGTGCGGGGCGGGTCTCCCTCAGTGCGGGGCGGGTCTCATCTCCCTCAGTGCGGGGCGGGTCTCCCTCGGTGCGGGGCGGGTCTCGTCTCCCTCAGTGCGGGGCGGGTCTCATCTCCCTCAGTGCGGGGCGGGTCTCCCTCGTTGCGGGGCGAGTCTCATCGCCCTCAGTGCGGGGCGGGTCTCCCTCAGTGCAGGGCGAGTCTTCCTCGGTGCAGGGCGGGGACCCTCGGTGCGGGGCGGGTCTCCCTCGGTGCGGGGCGGGTCTCCCTCGGTGCGGGGCGGGTCTCGTCTCCCTCAGTGCGGGGCGGGTCTCATCTCCCTCAGTGCGGGGCGGGTCTCATCTCCCTCAGTGCGGGGCGGGTCTCCCTCGGTGCGGGGCGGGTCTCGTCTCCCTCTGCGCGGGGCGAGTCTTGCCTCCCTCTGCGCGGGGCGGGTCTCCCTTGGTGCGGGGCGAGTCTCATCTCCCTCAGTGCGGGGCGGGTCTCATCTCCATCAGTGCAGGGCGGGTCTCATCGCCCTCAGTGCGGGGCGGGTCTCCCTCGGTGCGGGGTGGGTCTCGTCTCCCTCTGCGCGGGGCGAGTCTTGTCTCCCTCAGTGCGGGGCGGGTCTCCCTCGGTGCGGGGTGGGTCTCGTCTCCCTCTGCGCGGGGCGAGTCTTGTCTCCCTCAGTGCGGGGCGGGTCTCCCTTAGTGCGGGGCGAGTCTCGTCTCCCTCGGTGCGGGGCGGGTCTCCCTCGGTGCGGGGCGGGTCTCGTCTCCCTCAGTGCGGGGCGAGTCTCGTCTCCCTCGGTGCGGGGCGGGTCTCATCTCCCTCAGTGCGGGGCGGGTCTCATCTCCCTCAGTGCAGGGCGGGTCTCATCTCCCTCAGTGCAGGGCGGGTCTCCCTCGGTGCGGGGTGGGTCTCGTCTCCCTCTGCGCGGGGCGAGTCTTGTCTCCCTCAGTGCGGGGCGGGTCTCCCTTAGTGCGGGGCGGGTCTCATCTCCCTCAGTGCGGGGCGGGTCTCCCTCGGTGCGGGGCGGGTCTCGCCTCCCTCAGTGCGGGGTGAGTCTTGTCTCCCTCAGTGCGGGGCGAGTCTCATCTCCCTCGGTGCGGGGCGAGTCTCGTCTCCCTCGGTGCGGGGCGAGTCTCGTCTCCCTCGGTGCGGGGCGGGTCTCGTCTCCCTCGGTGCGGGGCGGGTCTCGTCTCCCTCAGTGCGGGGTGAGTCTCATCTCCCTCGGTGCGGGGCGAGTCTCATCTCCCTCAGTGCGGGGCGGGTCTCGTCTCCCTCAGTGCCGGGGGGGTCTCCCTCAGTGCGGGGCAAGTCTCATCTCCCTCAGTGCCGGGGGGGTCTCCCTCAGTGCGGGGCGGGTCTCCCTCAGTGCGGGGCGGGTCTCCCTCGGCGCAAGTCTTGTCTCCCTCTGCACGGGGCGGGGTCCCTCGGCGCGGGGCGAGTCTCCCTCGGTGTGAGGTGAGTTGTAATGAGCTGAATGGCCCTTCCTGTCAGGAACTATTGAGTAATCTCTTGGGGAGAGTCCGGATTCTCAATCCCAGTTTAGAGAGAATTTCCTGTCAGAGATCCCCAACGCAAAGTCCAAAGAAATGTTTGCTCTGAATCTTTTTCTTGCAGTAGTTGGGTCGTGAAGCCTTGATCTCTTCGATTCTGCTAAAGGCTGTGCAAAATGAGTAAAATGATCCCTCGCTTTTCGTTGTCTTCATCAGGACTGTGCCATGACAGCTCTGTTGTTTCTGTTGCATTTAGATGGATGCCAGTAATCAGCCTCTATACCCAGCCCCATACAATCCTCAGTGCGTCAGTGAGCACTGGTCAAACTTCAAGATGTGTGCTCCTGCCCAGCTGCCTTCTTTCTCACTTCAAGGCGAGCAACATCAACAAAACCAATTAACAGGGCGTCACTGCAGCTAATGTTTGTGGGATCTTGCTCTGCACAACTTGACCCTGTTGTGTTTCCTACATTACAACAGTGACTCTGCTCCCAACAGTGTACCTCATTGGTTGTAAAAGCCTTTGCGATATGAGGGGTGCTATATAAATGCAAACACCTTCTCCCCCCCCTCCACTGAATTGACCCCGGCGTCTCCTTTCACCTGGGTACCACCTGCACAGTCAGTGAAACGTAGTCACTGCTCAAAAGTAAGAGCAGCTGATTTGGGGGTAGTTTAGGATACCCCTAACCCACCAGGTGCCTGGACCATGATCCTGAAACAATGACTGAGTTCTAAAGGAGCAGGAATTCAAAGATTGGAACTAACCATCAAGAGTATGGGTTCAGTTCCCATCACAGCCAATGGTCGAGTTTAAAATTAATTAAACAAATCTGAAATAAACCGTTCTGATGTGTGTAAGAGCACTTCTGGGCATATAACAGAAGAAAAAAATAATTCTGAAATTAAGAGAAACCAGACTCAATAATGAAGGCACTTAAACTACGGGATGATCATGCATACCCATCCGGTTCACTAATACCCCTTCAAGGATGGATCTGCCATCCCCAACTGGTCTGGCCTACATGTGACTCCAGACCCACAACGAAAGGGTTAACACTAACTTCTGAAATGACTGAGCCAGACACTCAGTTTTATTCAAGAAGGCAGTTCAGGGTAATTATGGATGGGCAATAAATGCTTGTCCAGCCAGCGACTCCCGTATCCCACGAATGAATGAACATAACAAATAGGAGCAGGAACAGGCCATCTGGCCCGTCGAGCCTGCTCGCCCATTCAAGATGATCATGGCTGACCTTTTCATGGACTCAGCTTCTCTTACCCTCCTGCTCACCACAATCTGTAATTCCGCTACTGTTCTAGAATCTATCTTTGCCTTAAAAACCTTCCATGAGGAATGCTCAACTGCTTCAGCGGGCAGGGAATTCCATAGATTCACCACCCTAACTGCTGCTAACTAATCCTTAACAGCAGGTACGTTAAAAACTGAAAGAACTGTGGGCGCTGTAAATCAGTTTAAAAAAAACAGAACAGGTCTGGCAGCATCTGTGGAGAGAAAGCAGAATCAATGTTTTGCCTTGAGTGATAAAAATATAGTTAATCTTTTATCGAGGCAGTGGAGTGGGGAAGAACCTATCTGACCAAGTGGGACGTTAAGAGATGGAAGGTCATGTGGTGAAGTCTCAAGATGTATGTCAGACCAGGGTCAGTAATACTAGGCAGACCCCCATCTCTAACCAGCCGCTCCCCTGCTGCTAACTAATCCTTAACCAGCTACTCTGCTACTGATAACTAATTCTTAACGAGTCAGTCCCACTACCTAATGCTTAACCAGCCACACCCCCATCACTAACCAGCCCTGAACCAGCCACTCCCCTACTGCTAACTAATCCTTAACCAGCCACTCCCTTACTGCTAACTAATCCTTAACCAGTCACTCACATTATCTAAGGCTTAACCAGCCACACACCGTCACTGACCAGCTGCTCCCTTACTGCTAACAAATCCTTAACCAGTCACTCCCATTAACTAGTGCTTAACCAGGCATACCTCTATCACTAACCAATCCTAATATAAACACTGCAGTGGTAGTGTAAGGAGGCGGGGGAAAAGCAAAACAAAAGTGAAAATAACCAGGGGATTTAGGATCCCCCCAAGATCAGGGACTGAGTCTGAGCTGCTGGTCACAGTCAATGTGCTGTGCACATTAAAAAATACAAAATAGGCAATTCTTAACCAGCTTTATACATTTTTTCCCTTAATTCACGGGACGTGTGTGTCACTGGCTTAGGCCAGCTGTTGGTCTGGAGCCACATGTAGGCCAGACCAGGTAAAGAAGTTAAATTTCCTTCCCTAAAAGACTTTAGTGAACCAGATGGGTTTTTACGACAATTTACCAGGAATTAATTCATAATTAGTCATAATTAGACTCTTACTCCCAGATTTTTTAAAAAATTGAACTCAGATTCAAACCCAGGTTCCCTGAGCATTATCTGGGTCTC
Source organism: Stegostoma tigrinum (assembly GCF_030684315.1). NCBI lineage: Eukaryota > Metazoa > Chordata > Chondrichthyes > Orectolobiformes > Stegostomatidae > Stegostoma > Stegostoma tigrinum. The sequence continues at coordinate 2,876,126 of NC_081383.1, read as the reverse complement.
AGGATTAACACTAGCCATCACCTCCCCTTCACTACACTGTCGCTACTCCTCTACAACTAACCAATCATTAACCAGCAACACTTTTGCCACTAATTAATCCTTAACCTGTTGCACCTCTACCACTAACCTGACCCTTAACCTGCTATGGAGTAACCCCTTCTATCCAACACCTATTGGCCGTTCCCTACGCTGGCAATGGTGCCTGTACTCTCGCCCACGTCCTGGTCAGAGAGAGCATCTGCTTGAGAACAGAATTGGGGTTAAAACTCTCAGCATTGTGTCTTGACGTCTTGGCGAGAATGACTGGTTTCCTGTAGTCATTGGCAAAGATGTGGGCCTTAGTCAGTCCTTCACTGGGACCATGCCCCGACCCCCGGGCCTTAGTCAGTCCTTCACTGGGCCCGTGCCCCGACCCCTGGGCCTTAGTCAGTCCCTAACTGGGACCATGTCCCCACCCCTGGCCTTAGTCAGTCCCTAACTGGGACCGTGCCCCAGCCCCTGGACCTTAGTCAGTCCCTAACCGGGACCATGTCCGCGCCCCTGGGCTTAGTCAGTCCCTAACAGGGACCGTGCCCCAGCCCCCGGGCCTTAGTCAGTCCCTCACTGGGACCGTGCCCTGGACCCTGGGCCTTAGTCAGTCCCTAACTGGGACCATTCCCCAGCCCCGGGCCTTAGCCAGTCCCTCACTGGGACTGTGCCCCGCCTCCCCGACCTTAGTCAGTCCTTAACTGGGACTGTGCCCCGGGCCCTGGGCCTTAGTCAGTTCCTAACTGGGACCGGTCAGTCCTTAACTGGGCCCGTGCCCCGGCCCCTGGGCCTTAGTCAGTCCCTCACTGGGACCGTGGCCCGGCCCCTGGGCTTAGTCAGTCCCTAACTGGGACCATTCCCCAGCCCCTGGGCCTTAGCCAGTCCCTCACTGGGACTGTGCCCCGCCTCCCCGGCCTTAGTCAGTCCCTAACTGGGACCGTGCCCCGGGCCCTGGGCCTTAGTCAGTTCCTAACTGGGACTGGTCAGTCCTTAACTGGGCCCGTGCCCTGGCCCCCGGACCTTAGTCAGTCCCTCACTGGGACCGTGCCCTGGCCCCTGGACCTTAGTCAGTCCCTCACTGGGACCGTGCCCCAGCCCCCGGGCCTTAGTCAGTCCCTAACTGGGACCGTGCCCTGGCCCCCGGGCCTTAGTCAGTCCCTAACAGGGACCGTGCCCCAGCCCCCGGGCCTTAGTCAGTCCCTCACTGGGACCGTGCCCTGGCCCCTGGGCCTTAGTCAGTCCCTCACTGGGACCGTGCCCTGGCCCCTGGGCCTTAGTCAGTCCCTCACTGGGACCGTGCCCCAGCCCCCGGGCCTTAGTCAGTCCCTCACTGGGACTGTGCCCCGGCCCCTGGACCTTAGTCAGTCCCTCACTGGGACCGTGCCCCGGGCCCTGGGCCTTAGTCAGTCCCTCACTGGGACCGTGCCCCGGGCCCTGGGCCTTAGTCAGTCCCTCACTGGGACCGTACCCCAGCCCCCGGGCCTTAGTCAGTCCCTAACTGGGTCCGTGCCTCAGTCTCAGGCCTGTGTGTGTGATAAGCACAGAGACCACGATGCTGCCGCTCCGAACCAGCACACTGCAGTGCAGCCTTTCATTGCCCTGAGTCAGCACTAACTACACACCCTGCATCGTCAGGGATGGCAGAGCAGGAAGGGAAACATGTTTTCATCTGAATTCTGTCTTTACCCCAAACTAGAAATTCCGCAGCCTGACAGTGAGAGGAGGGAGAAGTGAGGTCGGGGAGGAGAGGGGGAGGGTAAGCAGAGAGAAGTGGAGGTGGGTGAGAAGACAGGGAGAGGGGAGGGGGAGATGGAGGGTGGGGCATTGGGAGAGAAATGAGTGGCAGAGGCAACGGCTGCACTGAATGTTGATTTACCTGGTTCTTTCGGTACCATGGATAATTTGTTTAGTGAGTAAGAAACTGCCTCTCTCTCCTCCCCTCCCGTTTATTCTCTTTCTGCATTTATCTCCCCTCTTCATTTATTCCGTCATGGGAATGTGGGGGCTCCCTGGCCGGCCTGTTCCTAACTGCCTCTTTTGAGGGCAGGTGGGGATCTGCATTCTTCGCCCACTGCAGGCTGTACAGTCTTCACTCTCCCTGAACCCTCTTCCTCCACTCCCTCCCTCTCCTCCTCCTCCACTCCCTCCCTCACCTCTTCCTCCACTCCCTCCCTCAACTCTTCCTCCCATCCCTCCCTCACCGCTTCCCCCACTCCCTCCCTCACCTCTTCTTCCACTCCCTCCCTTACTTCCTCACTTGACTCCTCACTCACCTCCTCCCCATTTTCTCACTCACATCCTCCATCACCTCTTCGACTGCCTCCTCTCTCACCTCCTCCACCTCTTCACCTCCCCCATCCTGACTCTCTGTTTCTCCTGACCTACGCTCAGAGCTAACAACCAGCTGTTTCCTTTGACTGAACAGTTTTGTGAGGAATTGAGGGTAACATTCAGATTCAATAAGCTGGGTTAAGACTGTAGACATTGTGGCCTTGAGCAGGGTTACAGAGACAGGGACATGTGAGGCAGTTATAGAAGAATGTGCAGACCAAACTGACACACATTCAACGCTGTAAAAAAGACATGAATTTCTGTAGCGCCATTCACAGCCTCAGACCATCACATGGACTTACAGCCATTGACGCAAGTTTTAATGTTCTCAGTGAAGCAATGTAAGAAAAATGACAGCCAATTTACACACAGTAAGACCCTACAATGAGGAGTCCAGTGATCAGCTGATCTGATTAAAGAGGGAATAAAAACAGGAGGGGCTGGTGCAGATGTGGGGTTTAATGTCTGATCTTATCGACGGCACCTGAAACAGTTCCGCATTCCCTCAGCTCTGCATGGAGAGTGGGGTTTTGGATCTCTGGTAGGTACTGGAGTATTTGGAAGACTTTGAGATATTTCCAAAGAAATGATCTGAGAATCAGAGAGGGATACTGACACAGGAAGAGGCCAATTGTATATGCGCCAGCTAAAAATCAAGCCCTTCAGGTCATTATACTTCCTGGTATTCGGTCTTTATCTGTATGGATTACAGCAGGAGCAGGTAATTCCGTTTGGTTTGTTAAAGATGGCTCATTGCAACTGAGAAGTATTAATAATAGGAAAGATGATTATAAATATGCTGCAAATGATGAATATTCATTGGGGATTTCACAGGGACGGGTTAGGATGGGAGATATGATTGGGTCGGGGAGTGAGAATTAGCAGCAATACTACATAGAAAGGTTATAAAGAAAGCACAGACTGCAGCAACTACATACATAACCCAAGCAAGGGGAATGCAGTAACGACATCAGCCCTGCTCAAAGAATCACTTGTAATTTACAAGATCTGCAGCGTGACGGGACCATTCAGAGGCCAGTCACACGGAGGGAAGGGAATTAAATAGGAATACAATAAAATGGGAATATTCAGTCAAATGCAGGATTAGAAACAGTGTGTCAAAACGGATTCCGTGTGTGTGTGCGTGTGTAACCTGTATTTTCTGAAACAATATCTACGGACATTGCAGATGATTGTATGGGGCTGAGTAAAAGATGCAAACTGCTGAGGGTTTGGGAAGTGGGGACCGATCCACCAAACGGACTGCATGCAGGTTTTAAAAAGGCAGCTCACCATCACCTTCTCAAAGGACAATTAGACATGGGCAATAAATACTGGGCCCAGCCTGTGACACCGACATTCCAAAGTGAATAAAAAAATGTTGACAGCTGGTGTGTGTGAACAACTGCAATGGTGAGATTTTTATCCTTGTTCTATCATCTTTCTGCTGACAGATGTTGGCTGCTCTTTTAATAACCAGGCAGATCATCCTGAATGTGAAGGAGGTTCTGCAGCCCATGTTCTATGCGAAATACAAGCAGGGACACCTCACCCTCCAGGTGACAGTCAGGATGCTGACCAACCTGTTCAGGTACTCCCCGGGACAGGCCAGGGAGGTCAGCGAGAGCACACACACAGCAGGTGAAGACCGGACAGGACAACCGGACCCCAACCGGGAAAACGGGAACCAGGAGCAGGAACACAAGTGTGAAAACGGGGCTTGTGGGGCTCCTGAGGAGGAGGAGCAGCCAAACGATGAGGAAGGAGACAAGGATAGTGTCTTGGACTGCGGTCTTCGCCTCTCCAAGAAAGTGAGTTTTGCTGGGAGTGGGCAGAAGGGCGTGAAGGAAGAGAGGAACTGTGAGATGGAGGGACTCTTACAAGGGATGCTAATGGAGGAAGGCAGTCCGATCCTGGTGGAGCGAGGGGCTGAGGGGGGACTAGTGTTTGAACTGTGTGAGCACGATGCGAAGATGGAGACTGATGATGGTGACGGTGGAGAGGATGGGAAGGAGCTGAGTGTGATGCTGAGACACAGGAGAAAGGAGAAGGACATGGTGCAGGGAGAGAATAGTGAGCCTGCCAGCAATAGGCTCTCCTGGATGGACCCACCGGATGATTACGATGATGCTCCTTTAACCCAAGGAGAGATTGAGAGCTGCATGCAAAAGTATGAGGTCAGTGCTGGTCAATCCTGTAAAACCCCGCCCTGCCCTGTAAAACCCCACCCCACCCTGTAAAATCCCGCCCTGTAAAACCACACCCGACCCTGTAAAACCCCGCCCTGTAAAACCACACCCCACCCTGTAAAACCCCGCCCTGTAAAACCCCGCCCCGCCCTGTAAAACCCCGCCCCGCCCTGTAAAACCCCACCCTGTAAAACCACGCCCCGCCCTGTAAAACCCCGCCCCGCCCTGTAAAACCGGATGGTGCAGTGAGTGGTGTGTGGTGTAACAGGACTGTGTGTGTGCTTTCGGACACATGGTTCTATTAAACCACCTGCGACATTCTCCCACATCCTGCCTTCCATAAGCTCAAACCCATCTGATTGATTTTATTGCTGTATGCACCAAAATACAATGAAAGGTTTTGTTTGTGAGCAGGTACAAGCAGACAACAGCGAGCAAAGGATGTACAGATTAAAAAGACTTGGTCTCGGGCCCCTCTGGAATATATCTGCATTCCTCGAATTTCTGACATTGTGTTCAGTCCTAATTTCAAATCCCTCCATCACTGCCTTCAGCCACCCAGCGATAATCTCTGGAATTCTGCCCTTCTCCCACTAAACCTCTCTCTATGCTCAGCCTCTGGAATGTTAGGCATTTGATTACCTGATCAAATTTTGAAATGGATGGTGTGAAATGTTGGTTGACAGTAGCATCTTGGGACCTTTGTATTAAATTAAAGATGCTATATCAATACAATTAAAGTCAGAAATCACACGACACCAGGTTCTGGTCCAAAAGGTTTATTTGAAATCACAAGCTTTCAGAGTGAAGCCCCCTTCATCAGGTGAAGGGAGTGGGCAGTGCTGGGATACTCAATCACCTGTTTTACACAGGTACACACACTCAGTCTCAGACACACATACACACTTACACACACAGGCCACACCCTCTCTGTCACATATACACACACATACACCTGCTGTCTCTTGTACATACTCACTGTCTCTCTCACACACACTCACAAATACTCTCTCTCTCTATCTCTCTCTCTCTCCCTCTCTCTCTCACACACACACACATGTACAGACACACACACTCTCACAAACACATGCACACACACACATACACTCTCGTAAACACACACACTCTCACACTCTCTCACACACATGAACACACACACACACACTCTCACACGTACACATTCTCTCACAAACACAGTCTCTCTCTCTCTCTCTCACACACACGCAGAGTTAGTGCTGGGTCACCCAGTCCTGTGTAGGAGACTGGGGTTAGTCATGGATCACTCTGTGTTGCTCCCTCTGCTGGTGTGAAGCAGTTCCTCTTGTCTGTTCTCTAGTAATGATTTCAGCTGCAAATGACATTCTGCTGCCGGAGGAAATCTGCAAAACATCAGCCTGTATTAAACTACTAAGCTATCCAGACAGAGAAGCTCCTGGGTCCATTCCCTGTCTGTGTTGCCTGCTGATCCCAGCTAAGGGTGGTGGTCTCCAATTGTCCTGCATACACTAGGCTCTTGAGCAAGAGACTCTGCTAACTAGGCCTTCACTTTCCCTCTTGTCTTGATGTTTCTGATTTATTTGATCATTCTCCCAGTTTCTGAACTTTATTCTCACCCTCGAGAAGTGAAATTTGTGCATACCATCAGTGCAATATGGGGGGCAGTGCTGAGCTGTTGGAGATGCTGGCTTTTGGGTGGGACAGTCCAGTCTAACTTGGCACATAGTTGTTAAAGATCCCACTGCTCTTCTTTCATAGAAGAGTACAGGAGGCTGCGTGCTGATTCTCCCAGTGTCTGGGACATTATTTCCGGCTCAGGTAACAGCAATATTGAAAGATTACAAGTCGCTAGTGGGACTTTACTGGGAGCAAATTCCTTTATTCATTAATGGGATGAGGGCGTCGCTGGCCAGGCAGCATTTATTGTCCATCCCTAATTACCCAGGGGGCAGTTCAGAGTCAACCACATTGCTGCTGGTCTGGAGTCACATGTAGGCCAGAACTGGTAAGGATGGCAGTTTCCTTCCCTAAAAGACATTAGTGAACCAGATTGGCAATTTCCGACAATTGACAATGGATTCATGATCATCATTAGACTCTTAATACCAGACATTTTTATTGAATTCAGATACCACCATCTGCCATAGTGGGATTCAAACCATTCCCCGAGCATTACCTGGGTCTCTGGGTTAACAGTCCAGCAATGAAACCACTCGGCCATTGCCTCCTCTCGATTGTCAAATTTCTTGCATTCCAATTGTATTCACACTAGTGCTTCTTGGAAGAAGAGTATTCAATCTTGAGGCTCTGAAGCGGGTTCCAGAGACTTGAGAGGGTTCTTCTTCCCAGCCCATCACTGTGTTTCTCTGTTCCCTGCCTCGTCTCTCTCGGTGCCCTCCTTCTGTTTCTTTCACTGGTTACCGCTTTGCTCCTTACCCAGCTGCTTGCACCTCCCTGTATCAGCCCCCACACAACCCATTTTACCCCGCTGCCTGCACCTCCCTATATCAGCCCCACACAACCCCCTTTACCCCGCTGCCTGCACCTCCCTGTATCAGCCCCCACACAACCCCCTTTACCCTGCTGCCTGCACGTCCCTGTATCAGCCCCCACACAACCCCCTTTACCCCGCTGCCTGCACGTCCCTGTATCAGCCCCCACACAACTCCCTTTACCCCGCTGTCTGCACCTCCCTGTATCAGCCCCCACACAACCCCCTTTACCCCGCTGCTTGCACCTCCCTTTATCAGCCCCCACACAACCCCCTTTACCCCGCTGCCTGCACCTCCCTGTATCAGCCCCCACACAACCCCCTTTACCCCGCTGCCTGCACCTCCCTGTATCAGCCCCCACACAACCCCCTTTACCCCGCTGCCTGCACCTCCCTATATCAGCCCCCATACAACCCCCTTTACCCCGCTGCCTGCACCTCCCTGTATCAGCCCCCACACAACCCCCTTTACCCTGCTGCCTGCACCTCCCTGTATCAGCCCCCATACAACCCCCTTTACCCCGCTGCCTGCACCTCCCTGTATCAGCCCCCACACAACCCCCTTTACCCCACTGCCTGCACCTCCCCGTATCAACCCCTTTTCTTCCTGCAAAGACGTGGTTTAGTGGTAAACTGACTGGCCTGGTCAACTAGAGGGCAACTGCCCCAAGTTATGGGTTTAGGTCCCACTACAGCAATTGGTGAAATTTGAATTCAGTAATATCTTCATCTAATGGTGATCTTTGAACCCGGGTCCCTGGCGCTGTGAGGCAGCGTTGTGAGCCTCTCAATCTTCTCTTCTCACAGGAGAACAGCCTTAGCATCTGCAAACTATTCACACACACAGAATCCCTCAACATTGGAAACATTTCCACTAATCAGTTCTGCACCATCTCTAAGATCTTCACATTCTCCCTTAACTACAACACACTGAATAGGAAATACAACCCCCACTGAGGTTGAACCAGTGGTTTAGAAAGATTTGCTGTAACCTCCTGTGCATTCTATGCCTCAACATAATGTCTTTTTAATCACCATCTGCCCTGCGTCGTTGAACAAATGATTTGGTTCACATCTTCTCCAAGGTTCTTCCCTCGTTCTTACAGGACACTTTCCAGGATTACCAGGAGATGTTTATCCAGTTTGGGTACGTGGTGCTGTTCTCGTCTGCATTCCCCCTCGCTGCCATGTGCGCCCTCATCAATAACGTCATCGAGATTCGCAGTGATGCCTTCAAATTGTGCACCGGCTCCCAGAGGCCGTTTGGCCAGAGGGTGGACAGTATTGGGCAGTGGCAGGTAGGACAAACATCAACCCACATCCAGTCAGCACCATCTCTGCATGAATGTGATTTCTAAGCTTTACCTAAAACAACTACAGGAGCTGCTATATCATACTATATACACATGAGCACTATCCATTATGAAAATACCAAGGCTGCTATTCTCTATAACATACACAGGTATTGTTATTCTCTACAATGTACACAGGGACTGCTATTCTCTATAACATACACAGGTATTGTTATTCTCTACACTGTGCACAGGGACTGCTGTTCTCTATAACATACACAGGTATTGTTATTCTCTACAATGTACACAGGGACTGCTGTTCTCTATAACATACACAGGTATTGTTATTCTCTACAATGTACACAGGGACTGCTATTCTCTATAATATACACAGGTATTGTTATTCTCTACAATGTACACAGGGACTGCTGTTCTCTATAAGATACACAGGTATTGTTATTCTCTACAATGTACACAGGGACTGCTATTCTCTATAATATACACAGGTATTGTTATTGTCTATAATGTACACAGGGACTGCTGTTCTCTATAACATACACAGGTATTGTTATTGTCTATAATGTGCACAGGGTATTGCCGTTCTGAATAATATACACAGGAACTGTTAGTCTCTACAATATGTGCAGCAAATGCCATTCCATCTAATAAACACAGGAACTGCTATTCCAATAATATACATACGGACTGCTGTTTTCTATAATTTACAGAGGGACTACTATTCTCTACAGTATACAGAAGGACTTCTATTCTCTATGTTACACATAAGGACTGCTGTCCTCTATAATATACCCAGGGACTGCTATTCTCTGTAATTGAGAGAGAAACTGCAATTCTGTAAAGGATACACAGCGAGCGCTCATATTTGATCCAGTCCATTGCAGTTTAATTGGTGAAAGATTGTATAAGGTTGTCCACTGTCTGAAGCTTCACAGTAGGATTGACTGAGTTTTACTTTCAGAGGTGGGACTGAGGGCTGTCTCTCTGTGTTAATGTGTTGCTCACGGGCCTGGTGATAGTTGCTACGTCCTAACCGTGAGGCTGGAGAGAGGGAGTCTATACCTCAGCTGACCCTCAGTTTCTCACTGTTTCCCCACAGAATGTGATGGAGGCCATGGGAGTGTTAGCCATTATCGTCAACTGTTATTTGATTGGTCAATGTGGACAGCTTCAGCGCCTTTTCCCCTCACTCAGTCCCGAGATGGCCATCATCCTGGTGGTGGTCCTGGAGGTAAATGGGTGTGGGGTATATCGGTGTGTAATAGTAAGGGGTGAGGGTTGAGAGGTGTCTATCAGGGTATTACAGTGAGGGGTGTGGGGTATATCAGGGTATTACAGTGAGGGGTGTGGGATATATCACTGTGTTACAGTGTGGGGTTTCGGGTATATCAGTGTGTTACAGTGAGGGGTGTGGAGTATATCAGAGTGTTACAGTGAGGGGTGTGAGATATATCAGTGTGTTACAGTGAGGGGTGTGGGGAATATCAGTGTGTTACAGTGAGGGGTGTGAGATATATCAGTGTGTTACAGTGAGGGGTGTGAGATATATCAGTGTGTTACAGTGAGGGGTGTGGGGAATATCAGTGTGTTACAGTGAGGGGTGTGAGATATATCAGTGTGTTACAGTGAGGGGTGTGGGGAATATCAGTGTGTTACAGTGAGGGGTGTGAGATATATCAGTGTGTTACAGTGAGGGGTGTGGGGAATATCAGTGTGTTACAGTGAGGGGTGTGAGATATATCAGTGTGTTACAGTGAGGGGTGTGGGGAATATCAGTGTGTTACAGTGAGGGGTGTGAGATATATCAGTATGTTACAGTGAGGGGTGTGAGGAATATCAATGTGTTACAGTGAGGGGTGTGAGATATATCAGTGTGTTACAGTGTGGGGTGTGGGATATATCAGAGTGTTACAGTGAGGGGTGTGAGATATATCAGTGTGTTACAGTGTGGGGTGTGGGATATATCAGTGTGTTACAGTGAGGGGTGTGAGATATATCAGTGTGTTACAGTGAGGGGTGTGGGGTATATCAGTGTGTTACAGTGAGGGGTGTGGGGTATATCAATGTGTTACAGTGAGGGGTGTGGGGTATATCAGTGTGTTACAGTGAGGGGTGTGGGATATATCAGAGTGTTACAGTGAGGGGTGTGGGGTATATCAGTGTGTTACAGTGAGGGGTGTGGGGTATATCAGTGTGTTACAGTGAGGGGTGTGGGGTATATCAGTGTGTTACAGTGAGGGGTGTGGGATATATCAGAGTGTTACAGTGAGGGGTGTGAGATATATCAGTGTGTTACAGTGTGGGGTGTGGGATATATCAGTGTGTTACAGTGAGGGGTGTGAGATATATCAGTGTGTTACAGTGAGGGGTGTGGGGTATATCAATGTGTTACAGTGAGGGGTGTGGGGTATATCAGTGTGTTACAGTGATGGGTGTGGGGTATATCAATGTGTTACAGTGAGGGGTGTGGGGTATATCAGTGTGTTACAGTGAGGGGTGTGGGGTATATCAGTGTGTTACAGTGAGGGGTGTGGGGTATATCAGTGTGTTACAGTGAGGGGTGTGAGATATATCAGTGTGTTACAGTGAGGGGTGTGAGATATATCAGTGTGTTACAGTGAGGGGTGTGGGATATATCAGTGTGTTACAGTGAGGGGTGTGGGGTATATCAGTGTGTTACAGTGAGGGGTGTGAGATATATCAGTGTGTTACAGTGAGGGGTGTGAGATATATCAGTGTGTTACAGTGAGGGGTGTGGGATATATCAGTGTGTTACAGTGAGGGGTGTGGGATATATCAGTGTGTTACAGTGAGGGGTGTGGGGTATATCAGTGTGTTACAGTGAGGGGTGTGGGGTATATCAGTGTGTTACAGTGAGGGGTGTGAGATATATCAGTGTGTTACAGTGAGGGGTGTGAGATATATCAGTGTGTTACAGTGAGGGGTGTGGGATATATCAGTGTGTTACAGTGAGGGGGGTGGGATGTATCAGAGTGTTACGTGGTGACGTGTGGGGTGTGTACCAGCGTGTTGTCGTGGTGACGTGTGGGGGTGTACCAGCGTGTTGTCGTGGTGACGTGTGGGGGGTGTACCAACCTGTTGTCGTGGTAACGTGTGGGTGTGTACCAGCGTGTTGTCGTGGTGACGTGTGGGTGTGTACCAGCGTGTTGTCGTGGTGACGTGTGGGGAGTGTACCAGCGTGTTGTCGTGGTGACGTTTGATGGGTGTACCAGTGTGTTGTCGTGGTGACGTGTGGGTGTGTACCAGCGTGTTGTCGTGGTGACGTGTGGGGAGTGTACCAGCGTGTTGTCGTGGTGACGTGTGGGGAGTGTACCAGCGTGTTGTCGTGGTAACGTGTGGGTGAGTACCAGCGTGTTGTCGTGGTGACGTGTGGGTGTATACCAGCGTGTTGTCGTGGTGACGTGTGGGGTGTGTACCAGCGTGTTGTCGTGGTGACGTGTGGGGAGTGTACCAGCGTGTTGTCGTGGTGACGTGTGGGGAGTGTACCAGTGTGTTGTCGTGGTGACATGTGGGTGTGTACCAGCGTGTTGTCGTGGTGACGTGTGGAGGTGTACCAGCGTGTTGTCGTGGTGACGTGTGGAGGTGTACCAGCGTGTTGTCGTGGTGACGTGTGGGGGTGTACCAGCGTGTTGTCGTGGTGACGTGTGGAGGTGTACCAGCGTGTTGTCGTGGTGACGTGTGGGGTGTGTACCAGCGTGTTGTCGTGGTGACGTGTGGGGAGTGTACCAGTGTGTTGTCGTGGTGACGTGTGGGGGTGTACCAGCGTGTTGTCGTGGTGACGTGTGGGGTGTGTACCAGCGTGTTGTCGTGGTGACGTGTGGGGGGTGTACCAACCTGTTGTCGTGGTAACGTGTGGGTGTGTACCAGCGTGTTGTCGTGGTGACGTGTGGGTGTGTACCAGCGTGTTGTCGTGGTGACGTTTGATGGGTGTACCAGTGTGTTGTCGTGGTGACGTGTGGGGGGTGTGCCAGCGTGTTGTCGTGGTGACGTGTGGGGAGTGTACCAGCGTGTTGTCGTGGTGACATGTGGGTGTGTACCAGCGTGTTGTTGTGGTGACGTGTGGGTGTGTACAGGCATGTTGTCGTGGTGACGTGTGGGTGTGTACAGGCGTGTTGTCGTGGTGACGTGTGGGTGTGTACAGGCGTGTTGTTTTGGTGACGTGTGGGGTGTGTACCAGCGTGTTGTCGTGGTGACGTGTGGGGGGTGTACCAGCGTGTTGTTGTGGTGACGTGTGGGGGGTGTACAGGCGTGTTGTTGTAGTGACGTGTGGGTGTGTACCAGCGTGTTGTCGTGGTGACGTGTGGGGGGTGTGCCAGCGTGTTGTTGTGGTGACGTGTGGGGAGTGTACCAGCGTGTTGTCGTGGTGACATGTGGGTGTGTACCAGCGTGTTGTCGTGGTGACGTGTGGGGGGTGTACCAGCGTGTTGTTGTGGTGACGTGTGGGCGTGTACAGGCGTGTTGTTGTAGTGATGTGTGGGTGTGTACAGGCGTGTTGTTGTGGTGATGTGTGGGTGTGTACCAGCGTGTTGTCGTGGTGACGTGTGGGGGGTGTACCAGCGTGTTGTTGTGGTGACGTGTGGGCGTGTACAGGCGTGTTGTTGTAGTGATGTGTGGGTGTGTACAGGCGTGTTGTTGTGGTGATGTGTGGGTGTGTGTACCAGCGTGTTGTCGTGGTGACGTGTGGGTGTGTACAGGCGTGTTGTCGTGTACAGGCGTGTTGTCGTGGTGACGTGTGGGTGTGTACAGGCGTGTTGTCGTGGTGATGTGTGGGTGTGTACAGGCGTGTTGTCGTGGTGATGTGTGGGTGTGTACAGGCGTGTTGTCGTGGTGATGTGTGGGTGTGTACAGGCGTGTTGTCGTGGTGATGTGTGGGTGTGTACAGGCGTGTTGTCGTGGTGATGTGTGGGTGTGTGTACCGTGGTGATAAATCTCCAACAAAGTAGTTTTGACTGTTGCAGCACTTTGCGTTCCTTCTCAAGTACGTGCTGCAAATCGCAATCCCGGACGTTCCTGCCTGGGTTGCTGAGGAAATGGCGAAGCTGGAATATCAACGGAGGGAGGCCTTTAAGGTATGACCTTGTGTCGGGCCCGAATACGCGCTGTCAGGGTGACTCCCAGACGCTCACCCAGAGCGACCCTTTCAGAGGGCAATGTGCTTACAGGGGTCAGTCAGAGTGTCCTGGCACCCCTCAGGAGCAGCTGGGCCTCCTGACCCAGAGGTAGTGCACTACCGCACGGGCCGTCAGTGTTTAGACTCTGCGGTGCGCCCCGACAGGGGCGGGTGGGAAGGTTGTTAATAATCAATCTTTTTCTATTTGGAGCAGAAACACGAGCAGCAGGCACAGCAACACTACCAGCAACAACAGAAGAGGAGGCAGCGAGAGGAGGAAGAGAGACACCGTCAGGAGCACAAGGAGAACGTCCAGTCCCGCAAGGACAGGGAGGCAGGCAAGGAAGATGCCAAGTCATCTTCCTCATCCTCGGAGCAGGCTCACAGCCGAGCTCACAGTAAGTCCAAGGCGGCTCCGTCCTGCCCTGCTCCAGAGAAACCCAAGCGGCCCAGCTCCCTCCTGGCCTCCAACAATGTGCTCAAGCTGAAGCAGATCATCCCGCTCCAGGGCAAGTTCCTTTCGGGCAGTGGGACTGTCAACGCCATCCCCGGGAAGACCCCCCAGTCGCCCACTGGCAGCGAGAGCAAACTGCCGGGCTTCCTGAGCTTCAAGTTTTTGAAGTCCCCGGCGGACAACAAGAAGGAGACAGCGGCCGAGAGGGAGAGGGCTCAGTCTCCCACCAAACCCTTCAACCCCGGCAAGCTGTTCAACTTCGGCAAGTCTGACGCCGCAGCGTCTGGAGGCAACGGACCCATCACCACTACCCAGCCCAAACACGGGGCAGCCAGCGGGGGCACTGCCCCCTCGTCTGAGGGCGGTGAGAAAGCCACCAGCAAGTCTGACCTCAATGGGCTCCCTGAGGCAGCCAACCCTGAGGACCCCAGCAGCTCACAGCCATCCGAGGAGTCCGGCAGCCCCAAACATTAACATGGCTACAGGATAGAAGCTACCCGTGTGGACTGGCACAGTGTTCATTGACAGCAAAGTGAAAACTGGGTTGGAAACAACTGTTTACAAAAGTTTGAAAGTTTGGCACCTCTCCTAACTCTGTGCATCTATTTTAAAAAAAACAAATCAGGGATGGAAGTGTGTATTTGATAAATAGGATCCTCATCATCTTCAGGTTTTTTTTATGCAAAGTGGCAGGTGAAAACCATTGCTTTTACTGACACTAGGATTTTTGGATTAAAGTTGTCAGGGGACAGCAATGAATTTCCTGTTAATCTTCCTGCCCCCAGCTGCTTACTCTAATACAAGGGATGCTTTTGATTGTCTCTTTGTCAATGTTGAGCCATTGTATTCTGCAACCTCTCACAAAGTAACCAAGAGAATCCGCCCAAAATAAATGAGGTCAAAAAAAACCAGACTTTAAACATTTTCACCAAGGAATGGTACAGAACAGTCATTTACATAGAGTGTGCACACAGCAGTGAACTGGGAAAATGGTAGAAATAAGGACGTGCTAACATGGCAGTTAGAAAAGTGTGATACGTTCGGGCAGAGGCTATATGGATTTCCGAAAGGGAAATCTGCAAAGGATTTTATTTTAAAGAGTGTGACTAGCAAGGTTGTAGGAAAGCAGTGGATGTGGTGCATTTTGATGTTCGAAAGGAGGTGTGGGTTTGGATTGGGGCATCGCACACAGGGTTGACCAACAGAAAGAAAACAGGCGTCAGGAGAAACGGGTCATTTCCAGATTGGCTGGCTGAGACTGCATGCAATTTTCCAGCAATGACCTACAAAAAGGGAGACTGACTGTAACAGTTTCGCAATGAAGGGTCACTTGTTTATGACTGAGATGAAGGGATTGCTGTTTTTTACTCACAGGTGGTTGTGAGCCTTTGGAATTCTTCCTCACTAGGAAGTGGAAACAGAATCTTTGGTAAATTTGAGGCAGAGCTAGGTAAGCTCTTAATGACCAAGAGGGACGAAAGGTTATTGGAGGTTTTTACTCAGAGTGGTAAGGGCGTGGAACGCCCTGCCTGCCAATGTAATTAACTCAGCCGCATTAGGGGCATTTAAACAGTCCTTGGATAAGCAAATGGATGATGACGGGATAGTGTAGGGGGATGGGCTTAGATTAGTTCACAGGTCGGCGCGACATTGAGGGCCGAAGGGCCTGTTCTGCACTGTATTGTTCTATGTTCCATGTAAGGGGGAATGTAGAGTAATCAGATCAGTCATGATCTTGTTGAATCTCACAGCAGGCTCAATGGGCCAAACGGCCTACTCCTGCTGCTGATTCATATTTACCTATGTATGATGTACAGTCTGGTATAATATTAGCTGTGAGGACTACACTATGAAACCTTGAAAGCAGATGGAAAGATTGAGTGAATGAGTTGCCAAGAAAGTAACATATGGAACATTATGTGGAGGAGTGTGAAGAAAAGAGATAATTAGATTTTGTTTTTAAAATGGTGAGAGACAGGGGAATGTTGCTATATGGGCAAGTGGAATGGTTTGGGTAACAGAATAATTTGGGCAGGCTGTTAAAATAGCAGATGCAAAGTTGTCAGCTTTGTAAGTACAGTCAGAGTGCAAAAGGAAAAACATAATGCTAAACTTTGATTGGGAATCAGCCGAAGTATTATGTCAATTTCCAGGATGGAAAGAATTAGAAAGGGTGCAGAGATTTAGCAGAATGATTTTCAGGATGAAGGTGTTTAGTTTTTGTCCTTTAGAGAAGGAAACTTCCAGCCTTACCTGGTCTGGCCCACATGTGACTCCAGACCCACAGCAATGTGGTTGACTCTTGACTGCCCTCTGGGCAATTAGGGATGAGCAGTAAATGCTGTCTGGCCAGTGATGCCCTCATCCCATGAAGTAATTTTTAAACAAGTTCTGTGGAGGGACTGGAGAAGCTGAGATTGTTGTTCTTTGGTTGAGAGGACATTTATCCAAGGTGTTCAAAATCATGGGAGATTTTGATCAACTAAACAAGAAGTTGTTTCCAACTTTATTTCACCCCTACCAACCTCTGAGTGGCTGTTTTCTGTATTCTATAATGACAATTGGTAGGAGAAACCAGAAGACATTGGTCTAATGGCAAAAGAACCAGAGAGGGAAAAGAAGGGAATTTTTTTTAATTACAAGCTTTGCAATTTAGAACTGGTGATGGAAAGGACAATGGAAGCTGATTCGATAGTAACTTTTAACAGAACACTGCATAAGTATTTGAAGGGAAACAGAATGACAAGATTGTAGCAAAAAAGCAAGGGGAATGTAGGATTAAGTGCAGTACTGTATCAAAGAGGTGTCACAGGCTCGATGGGCTGACTGGCCTCTTTTCTGAATGTTTCTCCATGATCCTTCCAGCCAATCGAAAGCTTAATTGAAGGCTGAACCCAGAATCAGAAAAACCAGTGTTCAAACAAATCACCAACAAGTCATTGCACCTGTCACTTGAAGAATGCGTTTAGCATTATGTTCATGACTCAAACCTTTGAGTATAGGCATTGGGACATCATGTTGCAGTTGTGCAGAACATTGATGAGGCTATTTCTGGAATACTGTGTACAGTTCTGGCTGCCCTGCTATAAGAAGGATGTTATTAAATTGCAGAGGGTTTAGAAAAGATTTACCAGGATGTTGCCAGGATTGGAGGGTTTGAGTTGTAGGAAGAAGCTGGATAAGCTTGGACTTCTTTCAGTGGAATGGAGGAGGTTGTGGGGTGACTTTATACGGATTTATAAGATCATGAGGGGCACAGGTAAGTTGAAAGCAAAGGTCTTTTCAGTTGGGTCGTTCAAAACCAGAGGGTATAGTTTTAAAGTGGAGAGGGAAAGGTTTAAAATGGACCTGAGGGGCAACTTTTTCGCTCACAGAGGGTAGTTTTTATGTGGAATGAACTGCCAGGGGATGTGGTAGATGCAGGTACAGTTCCAACATTGAAAAGACATTGGACAGATACACGAATAGGAACGGTTTAGAGGGATATGGGCCCAATGCAGACAAATGGGACTAGTCTAGTTTGGGAAACTTGGTCGGCATGGACAAGTTGGATCAAAGGGTCTGTTTCCACGCTATGAGTCTTATCTCCTCATTACCGAATGAGTCATAGGGTAGGAAAGCCCCAGTGCAAAAATGGCTCAGAACATTGAACGAAGATGCAGCAAGTAGCTGACACCGGGATGGGGGCTTCAATGTGATAGAAACACAACCTCTGTCTTCAGAAGTGATCAGAAATCAAACTGACTGTGAACTTCACTTCCCAATGCCTGCTTCCATCATTGCAAAGTGCTGCCCAGAGAACCAGCAATTCTAAATCTGACCCCTTCTGTCAGAGGCATTGATTCACTCGTGATGTTCTGCTGATGTTCAAAGGATTGTAGCTTTGCTCTCGAGGCTAATGTCTTTTGAACTGCTGGCAATTCTCAGAGAGCTGTTGTCATCCTAGATCTATATATGGTGAATTGGGTTTCTTATGGTTCTCTATGTATAAATGTGTATATTGTGTATAAGCATTATAATAGGTAATATATTCTGTGCACTAAGGAACTCTTTCAACATATATGTATAGTTTCAGTATTGACCTGATTAAATATGTAACTTAGATCAGAATTTTAAAATTCTCTTATTTAAATTTCCATAAAATAATATGCAGCTTGCCTTCATTATTGGCTGATTGATTTGATTATATGAATGGCACCTGAATTTAGTTAAATTTCAAACAATTCAAATTTCTCCAAGGATTACTTGAATTCCTGTAGCACCTATCATGACTTTGCAATGATCCAAAGTGCTTCATAGCCAATGGATTACTTCTTGCAGTGTGGTTGCTGTTGTAATGTAGGTAACGCAGTAGCCAGTCTGCACACAGCAAGATCCCATAACACATAATGTGAAGACTGCATAATGTTGGTGATGATGGTCGACGATTAAACATCAGCCAGGACCTCAGGAAGAACTCCCCATTTTGTCTTCAAAATAGTACCATGGGATCTTTTACATCCACCCAGGAGAACAGTTGGGCTTCAGTTTAATATTCTCATCCAAAAGATGGCACCTTTGACAGTGCCACACTCCTGCAATACTGTATTGGTAGGGTCAGCATGGATTATGTGCTCAGGTCTCTGGAGTGGGGTTCAAATTCACAACTTTCTACCTGAGCGGTGAGAGAGAATAAGTGTCAACGTATGTGCATTGACAACATTGTTGCCTAAATCACCTGCCTCTTTGCTAGGATAAGATGCAATTATATCTTCTTGAAGGCTTCTTTCATTATTAACTTCAGTCAGCAGCTCGGCTTCCCTGAAAGGGTCCTTGGTGTAGGTGGAAGAACTGATTTTAAGTTGTTGAGATGAAACTCTGTTGTCTCTGATAAGACTGCATTCTACGTGAAATGAAACTGCTCCAAAACGATTCCTGATTTGTGCTGTGGGTTCCACACCAAACTACCCCCAATTTTGGGATCAACCTGGTCATCTAATGGCTGCTCGTGCATAGCTGAGATTTGAAAATCTCATTGGGAACGGGCCATTTGCTGAGACTGGAAAATGTGTGATGCTGCCAGGACTGACCCAGACAAGTATCATTATTGCTCAACATGCTTATTGCCTTTGAGAGGTTTGTCACTGCTCAGTTACCTTGCTTTGTGACTGGGAGAGGGGGAGGAAGCTGAGCTGCACTGCACTGCACTGATGAGATGTAACTACAGTTAGGCTCAGTGACTCACTGCCAGAGATCAGAGTTGCCCAGTAACAAATGAAGCGCTTCAGATGATGAAAGCAATCTTCAACTTAAGCTCCTGTCCACAGAAAATCTTCCTTTTCCTTCTTGTTCACACATAATTTTTAAGTAAAGTAAGTTTGATGACTAAACCTCCTCTGCAAGAGCCAACAAGTTTGCACTATTTGAACTTAAGCCATTTTATTCTTTGTGAGTGTGTATGTATACATATATAGATATAATTTATGTGTGTATATATATAAAAAATGTAGAGAGCACCTAATAACCAAGGCAGGAAAAGGAGAATAAAAGGAAACAGCTTTTTATCTGATGGGCAACAAATAAACTAATTTGTTCAACAGGTGATCTCTTCAAAGGGTTGTGGTGTTCCAAGTTTCCTGTTTACTTTGTGCAGTGCTATCTGCTTTTATCAGATACATTTTATGGTGCATTTTCTTTTGTTAAATATTAGATTTTTAAACACGGCATTTCATGTCAGAAGCAATAATAACTTATACTTATGTAGCAGCTTTTAATATAATGAAAAGTCTTAAGATAGGTCATGAAGGTGATTATAAAACAAAAACTTGATAGTGAGCCACCGAAGGAGATATTAAAACAGGTCACCAAAGTTTAGGTTTTAAGGAGTGAGTTAGAAGAGGAAAGGTGGAGAGGCCAACAGGTTCCAGGAGATTAGGATCCTGGCATCTGAAGGCATGGCTGCTAACAGCAATTATAATCAGGAGTGCAAAAGTCAAAAATTGATGCACGCAGAAATCAGAGGGTTACAGTGCAGGAGGGCAGTGGAGGGGAGGGGGCAAGGCTGATTAGAATAGGGATGAAAATTTTAATAGCAAAAGATTGCTTGACTGGGAGTAATTGTAGGTCAGAATCACAAAGGTGACGGGCAACAGGATTTGGTGAGAGTTAACCCAAGGGCAGCAGAGTTTTGGATCATTTGAAGTTCACAGTGCATTATGGCAAAGTACAAAATTTACTCATTACTGTCAGAGAATGAGTGAAAACAAGAGAGGGAGTGTTCTGTTAGCCAACAGACCAGAGGGAATTCCAAATCACAAACAATATTCCTTTAGTTTTAGCTTTATTTTGTTTTATCTTCATTTTTTTTCCGCTCATGGGATCAAGATCTGGTTGAAATTCCAAAGCCTTCCCTGAATTCGTAATGCACAGGCAATAAAGGACAAGCTATTCAAACAGACCGTCATCACAGCTGAGCTAATGATCTCCTGCCCCTATGCTCTCCTCTATTTTCAGTGCTTGTGACTTGAGAACCTCAAAAAACAAGCTCTAGTTTACTTGTCACTTCTATTCTTCCACAAATAAAGAAATTTTGCTAAATCTGCATCAAATGTGGTCAGATCACACTTGGTCACCAGAATTGCACACAGTATCTATGTTATAAAAAGCATATCAATGCACTAGAGAGTGTGCAGATAAGACTACAAGGATATTAGCAGAATTGTGTGAGCTTACATATCAGGAAATTATTGAAGTCTGCTCTTTTGAACTAAGAACCTTTGAGGGGTGACCTAATCAAGGTCTTCAAAATGGTTATGTTGGATACGAAGAGTATGTTTCCTTCTGTGAGGGAGACGCCATCGTCATATGATGGTCACCAAAAAAATCTAACAGGAAGTTCAGGACAAACCTCTTTACCCAGAAAATGAGAATCTGAAAAGGGAAATTTGAGGCAAATAGTATTGATACTGATACAGATACAGGGAAGGTAGAGAAGTCTATGAATGAGAATGGAACAGGCTGTTATGATGATAGATTTATATGAGGAAAGGGCATTCTTGTGGCACATTGGTAGTACCCCTACCCCTGTACTGGGAGGTCTGAGTTCAAGTGCCACTGATGCAGAGGTATGTAATAACATTTCTGAACAAGTTGATTAGAAAGAAAGAAAGAAAGATAGGCGACTCAATTGATCCACAAACACGAGCATGAATTGGTTTGGTTGAATGGCCCATTTCTGTACTCTCTACCATGCTGAAAATCTTTCTAAGGTCACCCTTGATCTGGCTTTTGCTAAAGAAGAGAACTTCAGCTTGTTTAATTTTTCCCAATAACTCTAATTTCTCAGTTCTGGTGCCATCCTTACAAATCTTTTTTGCACCTGTCGACACCAACATGGGCAACAAATGTAGGAAAATTGATTAAATGTTAACAAGTTAAAGGCTGCTTCACATGGAAGTTATGCATGGAGCCTTGGACAGTGGGGAAGATACTCTGTTGGGAGCAGTACTCTGTCAAGATATGTATGACAAAAAACAACTAGCATTCAACTGATCTACAAATAATCAATAAGGCGTTAGTTAGCTCAGTTGGCTCTGATGGCCAGTTTGCAATGCAGAGTGGTGTCAATAGTATGGGTTTAATTCCCACATCAACTGAGGTTATCATGTGGACTTTTCTTCTCAACTTCTTCCCCTTTCCTGGGGTATAGTGACCTTCAAGTTAAACCATCACCAGTCTTACGGTCCACAAGGACCATGGTAATTTGACAATAATAGACAACCGATTTTTGGTGACGCAGGCTGATATTTATCACAGTCAGCACAGAGAAGAAAACAGTGTCCACAGGACCCTTAAGATCCACCACAGACAACAAAAGTTTCAGTGGCTCATCAGAAATACTTCTATTTCAGCAAAATAGCTTATTTCTGTACAATTATTCTTGAGAATCGCTATATTTATTGCTGATATTATTAACTTACAGAAGATAAGTCATTGATCTTGTAATCTAAAGCAATCCACACACAACTAAGTCAGTGCCCCTGAAAATCAGTGGAACAATAGACAGATACCAAACTGAGTGTTCTGGCGTTGCTATCAAAGGTTTTATTCAAAAGCAGAATCTGTAGAAATTGTTAGCAGAAACATATTGGAGAAAACTGGACTGGGAACTCGCAATTCTGGTTTATCAGAGTGAATCATCAAAGTACCAGTAAATTAAGTCTCATCACTGCAACTTCCATTTTACTGATGTACAGGTTTTTTTTTAAAACTAGTTTCCTTTTCACGCAAAAATGTTTTATTTATTTTGTCATATTTTTGTAATGCTGCATAAAAATAACAATAAAAATGTAAATACAAGTGAATGGAAGTTCTTTCTGTCCTTACAATATGCATTTGCACAGAAACGTTAGTGTCCCAAAGCACTTCACAGATGACTGAAAGCTTAGACAGACAGGAAGGTCTGAAAGAGTTTCTTACAAAAAACAAAGGGCAGAGAAGCAGAGAGGGTTAAGAGCAGAGGAATTCCAGAGCTCGGGGCCCTGGCAGCTGAAGGCTTGGCACAAATGGCAGAGCAATGTGCAAAAAAACAGATGAAGCATTGTGGGCACCTCAGAGAATGTAAAGGTTACAGAGATAGGGGCAAAGGCCATGGTTGGGTTTTAATATCAAGGACCAGAAATGTTCAAAATCAAGGAATTAGCAGGCGCCAGCAAGCTATTGTCAGTCAAGGTGCATAGACGAGTGATGGGAGAACGGGGGTCAGAGTGAGTAACAAAGCAGAATTTTGTTTCTGTTTTACTACACAGGTCATAGCAGCATTAACACATGCCATTTATGTTGGCTCAGAAAGTACGGAAAGATAGATAAGAAAGTACAAAACTGTGAAAGCTTGGAGATAGATCTGGACAGAGAGTACTGAAGTACTCAACACAGTTCCTACGATAAATATTATGGAGCGCAGAGCTGTTTGTAGACACCCACACACTTAGATTAAAGGACAGCCAGATTATAAATGCTGGAAATCCAAAATACAAAGTGTTGGAGAAACTTAGCAGAGGTCTGGGCTGAGTGTGGGGACAGAAAGCAGACTTAGCCCTTCAGGTCCAAATACATCTTCAAAATGGATTGTGGCTGGGAAAAGGCTGGGATACATACTGAAGATGGGGTGGGGGAGGAGTAAATGATAGCTGGAGAGAGAGCCCAGAGAAAGAGAAAAAAAGTTTAATATGGGTGAAGGTCAGCCTGGGAGAATAGATAGCTACTAATGGGGACCATTAATGGCCAAGTAAGCATTGAGAAGTTCTGAAGAGGGACCATGGAACTCAAATGTCAATTCTTTCTCTCGACATAGATGCTATCAGACCTGCAGTTTTCCAGTATTTTGCTTCTATTAAAAAGGGGCAGAGAACTAATTATATTGTTGATTGAGAGGAGAATGTTAGCCAAATCAACATTGTTAGTCTGTATCACACAACTTGGGCTCCAGTCAGAATTAACACTCAAACTATAGAATCAGGCAAGGTTGCTATAATGGAGCCAAGGTGATACCTACAATGGAAACAACATCTTGTACATGAGAGATAACGGAAACTGCAGATGCTGGAGAATCCGAGATAAAGTGTGGAGCTGGATGAACACAGCAGGCCAAGCAGCATCATAAGATGCTGCTTGGCCTGCTGTGTTCACCCAGCTCCACACTTTGTTATCTTGTACATAAAGTGCTTTTTTTAAAAATGAAACACTCCAAAGCACATCACATTGTGTAATAAACAAGAAATTAACTGCAAGACTCAAGGAAATACCAGGGGGAGACAGTTAACAGGTCAGAGTGGCAGGTTTAAAGGAATGCTTTAAAAGGAGGAAACATGCACAAAGGTTTAGGGAGGCATTCCAGATGTTAAGGCATAGCCACCAGCAGATGGAGCATGATGCGGGAGATCACCAGGATATAACAATGATTTAAGATACAGTGTATGAAACTTAACATTAAAACAACTATAAACAGGTGATGGTATTTGTCAAAATATTTTAATTTGCATCTAGAAGTTACATCAGCTTTTGTTTGCTAAATCCACAATAGAAAGCTCAAAAAAATTTGTACAAATTCAGAGAGCGACGTACACCAGATCAGGGTAATCACTGTGACCTAATCAAGCACATATCTTATTTCACTCGCTGTTCTATTTCAAAAGGGGAACATGAGAGACCCTATTATAGCAACGCCAACGCACCTCACCACCTCCAAACTTACTGCCCCAAATATCACTTTTTGCTTCCTAGCCACACAAAGGACAGCACTCCTGATTAAATCCTCAGCCGTAGTTGGAGTTGACAGCAAAAAGCAGTGGAAGAAGCTGTTAAAATCTGTTTTGCATCGCTAGTCCTGCGCTGTTTTCAAGAAGTGTCAAGATGAGAATAAAGAAAGGAGTTTCCGCTCATTATCCAGCAAGTCCTACATGTGTCAGATGAGGACATGTTGGTCAGTTGCAGCAGCCCCCTCCATGCCACTCCCACTATAAATAAAGACGTCCTCTCAATGATCACCTACTGCAATATCCAAAAGGAGGCCAGGCCAGTTATTCACTGGAAGAAAGGAATGATCTGTAAAATGCAATAAAAATTAACCAGGAACTGGATAATTACACAGAATAAAACAGAAATTGTAGAACAGAAAGGAAAAGATTTATCCTGGAAGTATTTCCAAGTTTGGGACCCTGGATTAGAAACCACTCTCCACACTGCTCGGACAATGGATAATTAAAGATTACTCTGGCAATACACATTATCCAAGAAGCCAGCTGGAAGCTTAATATAAATGATCCTGCCTGGCTCTTCTCCCTTCTGTCTCGACACAACCGCCCGCCCAAACGCACACAGCCAATCCTAAACCAGTTACTTCATTCTGCTTAGAATTATTCCTGGTTTTGAGTGGACTGCTGCAGTATCTTGAATTAGAAAATAACCTTGTTCTAAAGTTGCACAGCAAAATTCTGAATAGGATGTCCAATGAGAACAGAATTAGGATAAACCTCAATTTTCGCCAGCCCTTGACAACGCAGGATGGGTGTAAAATCAGAGAGTCATCCACAGAGTAGGAGTCAATGCTTCCCACTATAGGGGTACAGGGAGCAGTTATGGGAAAGTGAAAATAGCGATATCCCATCCAATTTAGGTCTCGCAGTTGAACAGTCCAGGAAATAATGTGCCTTTTTCATTCAGTCTGTTTTCAAGACTGAAATGTGCTCTGATCTGATCAGCTCAGTAATCACACTGATCTGGGCACAGTATTACAAAAAAAGTAAATATACATTCTTCACATTTATAAACACCTTTATTACAAGTTTTCCGTGACATTTTATTTATTTCTTAAAAATTCAATAAAAGCCAGCTATTGATTGGTAGCAGCTCATTGAGTTCATGCAGGGCAAGGTTAAAGGTGGTCGAAGGAAGAGAGACCGTGATTGACTATATTATTTAACAAGGGCTGGAGCTGTGAATGCGAACCATCTTCACAGCCTTCAGGGGACTCCGCTGCAGAACATACTTATAAACCGAGAGCCTTTACTCACCGTAGTGTCATTTGTACTTGCAGGGAGTTGGGATGACAGTGCTTAAGATTATTTTAAAATAATGGATGACCAAAAGCTCATGATTCTAGTGCCTCGATTTAAACTTTGGGAATTCAAACATTTCTTCAAGGGCCAAGGGGGAAACCTCTACCGGTCAATGACAGTTTGAAGGGGTGGGGGGGTACGGCGCAGTGTCGGCATGGAAGAGCTCTAACCGCTGGTAGTAAACAGCTACACGCAGAGTCTGGTAGAAACCTAACTCATGCCAGGTTAAGAGAAATGGGAGGGGTGGGTGTTGTAGGAAGGAGGGAGAAAGCATAAAAACAGAAGGTGGGAGGGTGGAGCTGAAGGTGGTTAGAACACAAACGGCACTCCAAGATTCATGAAAATTTTGCAGTCCAGGGCTACCACAAGCAGTTTGGCTGAAATATTGGGAACATTCAGATAAAAGGGGCATGGTCCAATGAGACAGAGTGATTCACTAACACAGTAGCTATTGGAAACAGGAGGCTGGAATGGGAGAAATGCAGTGAGCCACACTTGACCTCTACACATTGCGGGGCACATACATCATCCAGCAGGACATGCTGCACTTTAGTAAGGACCAGACATTTACTGGGTCCCCCACCTCCCTGCTCAATAGGCTAGGACTATTGCTTTTCTTAACTCCATCTGGTGAGACACTGTTCCAATGATGTACTGGGGCAGAACTCATTTCTGGCAAAGCGGACAATATGAATGCTTAACCCTGCACTCACATGCAAGCCTCACCTTTACAGGATTCTGTTATGAGCTTTGGCAGATTACCGCTTCCAATGGCCTGGAAGATTCAAAAGCAGGAATTCAAAAAATGCGCTGAGTTTCTGAGCGTTTCTGAGCCCTTCCCACCACAGAAAAACTGGACAGAATACTTCAACATTTGACCCAATGGGGGGGGCAGTTTCTACTGTACTCTTCATTTTGATACAGCTACCTCGACAAGGAACAGCACCACCTCCTCTCAATCCTGTATGACAGAACCACATTATTACCTACTACCCACTCCAACCCACATACCTCTCTGGTAGGCTGAGAGAGGCAGGCTGCTAATTCAGGTGTTGGGTTGAGTGCTTTTTGGGTACTGCGGATTTAGAAGCCAGTCAAATGCTTTAAAGGAAAAGTAGACAATGTCAGCTCACCGGTAGGTGCAGAAATAACCTATTAGTGACAAAAGAAACACGTCCAGAGTGACTGTAGCAGTGGCTACTCTTAACTGATCTGCTTTGAAAAGATTTGCATTTCTATCGAGGCTTTCTCTTGAAATGAATGACACGCTTCTAAAATACAGTAATTTTTGTAATGTACAGAAATGTTACTGCAGGAGATAAATTAAGTTACTAACTGTACAAATTTGAATGAAAAACTCGAGCCCACAGCTGAGATCAGATCCATGTGACCCCTCACATAATGCGGGCCTTTCCTTCCACAGTTTGATGGGAGGAAGACTATTCGCACATTCTGTCAGGTTCCAGTCTGTGCACTCTCCATCTTCACCAATATTTAATTGTTTAAAGCCATGAAAGGGAAAGAAGCAAGGGAACTTTTGGAAGAGCAGTGGGGGGAAGCAGTGTTACAGTAGGTGAGGGTCCAGTGCATCTATTGGGAAAGGGTAGTCACGTCTGAAATGTTTAAACAGTTGCAGTTTTTCAATGAAGACTGCATGATTTTTTTAGCTGCAAGAGTTCAGCATAACTTTATCTGCTAATGAACCATATCACTATTATGTTGTCCACTCCCCAAATCAAGGCTCTGTGCACAAGGAAACAAACTCTATAGTCCATCAAGACCCAAGGTCATAGCACCAGATAGGGCTGACAGCAAGGCCAAGCTTCAAAGGAGTGCTAACCTCCGGCACTGCAAAGTGCAGCCTCTATTCATACTGATGATCCAGCTCACACATGGAGCAGAGTAGCTCTTAATATATTTATCATTAAAAATAAAACCACCATCCCAAAACAAAATTATATCATGACTCCTTTGGAAGCCAAAATATGGAGAAACACTAGAGGCCATCACAGGACCAGGAATAATGGAAGAAATGAACTACCAAACAATTCCCCTCTAAGCAATGTATCACTGTACGCTTTCCCTGGTAATCATTCACTCAAATTCCATTATTTTTGATTAAAAAAGAAACAAGTACTACTTCTTAACAGTTATCACAGCCCATAGATATGGCATTACCAGCAAGAGGAACAGTTAAAGGACCCTCTGATCACATTACAATTTGCTGGTAATGGTAATAGAGGATTCAACACAAAAGACGACTCAAAATTCAGGTGGAAGCAGGGGCACACAACCACAAAATAAAGATCCCAGTGGCCCTGGCAAAGCACCACCTTAGTCAAACTCGATGCTGTCGTCTAGAGAGGTCTAATGCTACTGGAACTGAAGCCAATTGCTCATCTATCCAAATTTTTACCTGTCAACAAGGAACTATCAGCAACAAGTCCATGATACAGGCATAATGCACCAGGAGACACTGTTGCAATGCTAATCAAACTAACCGCAAAACCCAATTTCCTCTCTTCGCTGTACGTGTCCAGACCCACTCCAGTCACATCGATCACATTAAGGTTCTATCTTGAAAAAGCAGTGGAATACATTTCTTCTGCAAAAGGCAACTCAGTTAAGTAGACACTGCTCTTCGAAGCCAAGTTTCCACGGTGATGTAGTGCAAAGGAGATCAATTTTTCTCTGCCAATATTCAAGCCTAACCAAAACTTTCTTAGAAAAAGTTCATCCAACAGAGCAGTTCCAGCATGATGTTAACACTGGAATAACTTAATGCAGTCGTAAGGTACACTGTCATGTCACACCCAGCTTAAGAAATTCAATGCCTGCATTAAAACAGTGGACAAATTAACATTATACAAGGGCAGAGGACAGCGATATCATGATTTCAGGATTGAAATGTTACCTGAACTGCAGTTTTCTTGCACCAAGTTTCTTCACACCCTGAGAATTTGAATCAACTTCCCAGCACTTGCAATGTTAACTCTTCGAACTTCAAAAACATTTATTTTAAAAAGAAACAAACCCATACAATGTGGCTTCCCTTAAAATAAAAACTGATTGTAAAACCAAATGGCACATGGGATCAGCACATAGTTCAAATGCCAACAGTTTCAGGAGCTCCGGTACGAATGACCCACTTCCAATGTGCTGCCAGGCTCTTTCCAC
This sequence comes from Stegostoma tigrinum, assembly GCF_030684315.1. Classification (NCBI taxonomy): domain Eukaryota; kingdom Metazoa; phylum Chordata; class Chondrichthyes; order Orectolobiformes; family Stegostomatidae; genus Stegostoma; species Stegostoma tigrinum. Next base: position 2,847,425 of record NC_081383.1, on the reverse strand, counting down.
CAAGGCGTTCAGAGATTGTCATACGAATCTTGCCATGTCCTGAACCAAAGGCTAATCTGGGATTTTTCAGCTCAATCTTTGCCCATCTCTCATACCAGAAACAAGTGTGGGAGGTGGGAAATGAGGGAGTGGAATCTTAATAACCAAACACAGCTATGCAGAGGACTGGGTTTTGCTTTTGGGTGAGGGCAAGATCTAATTAAACAGCTTGCTCAAGTTATAAACTTTGACACAAGCATACCTGTCAGTTTCTGAACACTGCACTACGCTTCACAATAAACAGAACTGCAAATCGGTCAAGGGGAAAAGGTTGATGACAGTGATAGCTATGTATCAATAATCAGGAAGATCCAAGCATAAATACTGTGGACAGTACAGTTGTGTTCCAGCTGCACTTCAGGACCACGTCATTGCATACTGCAAGGTTCTGACTCCTAGGCTATTACACACTTTTTAATCAGACACTGAGCTAATCCAACTCAGCCTGTGTCTCGGAAACCTCTGTGAAACCCTCGAGCAGACTGATCAATTGCTGATCGTGACTGGAGTGCTTTTGCATGGTTCACTTGCTCCACTTCCCTCCCTCCCTGCCTCCCTCACCCAGACCATAAATTACACGCAAATAAATAAAGGTGCTCCTATGATATACAAATGAAGGGCTGCATGGTGGAGAGACTGTAAGACATTGCATGATGAGAAGGGAAGCACTTGCATCTTGTGGACAAAGGATTAAGTGTCTTCAATCATGTCCTGACTGTCTGTGCGAGCAATTTTGCATGGTGGGGCCGAACTCTCGCCTTCAACGTCCACTTGTTCTTGGTCCCTTTTCTTCGCTGCATTCTACAAGATAGGAGAAAAGATAACACCTCTAAGGTTCAATACTGTGCTGAATTCGTTAATGTCAATGGGCAGGGCTGCCCAGCAGATTAACCAGAGATGATCAGATGCACTCCCTCCCAGTCACAACAGCAAGGAAATTCTCTCTCTACATTAATAGTCATTTGATAGCACAGAATGTGAGTATTTCCAGAAAAAGACATTTTGTCAAAGGTTTTCATTGTGTTCTCATCAGGACAATACACATGAATACCAATTTAATGGGCATACTAACATTTATCTTGAATGAAAGGAGGGGGCTGATTGGATGGCACGTGGACTCAGACTGATGGAGGTGCCATCATGTAGAATGCACCCATTAATGTTGATTGACAATTAAATGTCAGGTTATGTTTAAATTTTAAACTAGGCAGGTTGACTGTTTGATTAGGGTATTGCCTTGTGAAATAACCCAGCAACTGCCTCTCACCTATTTTGTTGAGTTGAAACAGGCACAGTGCATGTACATGTTATTTTTGTCTGAAAATTTTATTAAAAAGTAGTTTCCAGTACACACGAGTCACACTGTAGCTCAACTGACAATCCTAAACTGGTCAACAGGATAATTTCTTGGATGTTTAGCACCATCCAGCAAATGCTGTCCTATTGCAGAATCACATCTATTGTTGAACATCCCACTGCAACTCCAGGTTGGTTTGTTACAGTGAGATCCTTATTTGTTATGAACAGTTGAAGCACATGCTGTGTAATATAATCCACCAGTCTTTGAGACATGCAGTTTATTTACCTTGCAGAATACTGAAATTCATGTCCCTTATTACTAATGAGAGAGATAGGCTAATATTCTGTTAGTGGTGAATGTCACTCATGTTGCTACTGCATAGTAGGAGTATGAAACAGCAGCTTCACCCATTGTTCAAACTTTTGAGATACTTCATCCTTCCAGGATAACCTGAGGAAGACTGGACACTTTTCAGGATGGCTTTGATGCAACCTATTTCAAGTCTGCACAGTGAAGAAACGGCCTGGGTCTTATTTGTGAGGTTGCCAACAAAGGCAGTTTTATAATTTATGGAACTGTTGAAATCCAAATCCCTAAACTCTTGACGCAGTTTTATGGAGGAAGATGAATAATTTGTGAGATCTTCAACTAAATTCTGGTTTTCCCCACCACTCCGAATAAATGCCCACTCATCTACTTGCCCCAATTCAGAGGAAGTTTCCCTTTCTGTAGTGTAACAGAAATTCCAACACTTTCTTAGAAGAACACCACCACACTGGAAGCATTTTTTTCTCCCAATGCCTCAGGCCCTCATATGACAACCAATAATGCAGCAAACTTCCTACCAGTGTTAATGGGAATTGCAGATGCTGGAGAACCCAAGATAATAAAGTGTGAAGCTGGATGAACACAGCAGGCCAAGCAGCATCTCAGTTCACACTTTATTATCTTCCTACCAGTGTTACTGGACATCCATTCATACATCAATGGCTGCCTTGAATATCCCACACCCTGACCCCCAACCTATCATTCAATAAAAACATTTTGTCCAACAACACAGTCAGCCAGCTCACCTTTTTGTCCCACTGCTGATGGAGATACCGAAGCAATATGTTGGTCTTTTCTGTTACAATGACTGTGTAAAACAAAAATGAAGAGATTTAGTGGTCATCTGTAAATAGTTTAATGGAATAAACTTGGGGTGATAACTGTGCCGAATAAAACAAGCAGTTTCGGTGCGGTAGATGCAGCACTGAATCCAAGCTCAGATCCAGCTGAGTGTTGGGGTGAAGATTACAGGCTGCGAGGCTCTTGTGCACAAAGTGAGTTTGAGCCAAAGGCCACACACAAGATTTAGCACAAACCCAAGGGTGAATCAGTGACAATGAAGACACCATATAATGCCTGGTGTAAGTACAAATATACAAACCATGCTCATGCAAGGTTAACATTGAGACAAAGAACAGAAGATTCACTCTCATCAAGAGGTGGTCGCAGCTCTGACCCCAGGAGAGACCACACAGAATGTGCTATCACCAGCTAGGAGAATCAGATACAAATCAAGTCTATTCATTTGGTGCTCTGCCATTCTTGGGAGCTACTCTTCACTGAAAAAGCAAATCTAGCAAATATTGTCCCACTACAGAATCACATCTTTTGTTCGACATCACGCTGGTTTGTTATGATCAGTTCCTTGCTTGTTATGAATAGTTGAGGCTCATGCTGCATAATACAATCCACCAGCATAGCTTGCAAAATACTGGCACTGAAATTCATATACCATATTGCTTATGAGGGAGATAGGCTGAATACAGTTTTACTGACAACATTCTGTTGGTGGCAATCATCACTCATGTTGTTACTGCACTGTAGGAGAGTGAAACAGCAGCTTTACAAAAACGGCCAGACTGTTCAAGTGGTTTCATGTTCTACAGGCACAAACGATGGGTTTGTGGTTGATTTTCTGAAGCCGTCAAATAGTTCCATCTTTTCAGTTCACTCAGATAAAGGCAATAATAGTTACAAAACTTCAAGCACTTACTCTGTTCCGATGGGTATTCGCGTGTTGGGAGGTATACAGATGGTCGTCTATTCTGTAAATAAGAAGAAATTTTGTAGATTAAAAATTCACTAGGAACACGAGATTTTAAAGCTCTGGAGGTAAATTACTTTCGTTCGCCATCAGTTGCGAATATCCATTGTAAACATTCTTGTCACCAAGGCCACACCAATTGCTTGGTGTAATGCATGTATCTTTATTATATACCCTTCTGAAGCCATTGTACAGGTGCAAATTCAGAGCTGGAGACAGTCATTCCAGCACTGAACCTGTCATTTGATAAAATCATGGACAATCCAATTGTGGCCTCAACAACACTGAACTTTGTCATTACTCAATGGATTCTGACTGATACATCCACTCTCCAGGGTTATGCTACTAAATTATACTTATAGATAGGCTATTGTTGACCAGACCCAGATCCATTGAATTGCCAACATCAGCTATTTTAACTCCGATCCATCTCCAGACTATTTCAGTTCATGAGGTGTGAACCATGCCGTGAACCAGAGTTTTGGTGCTTCAGGCTTATCTATTCCAATGTCCTCCAAGACAGTTTTCAGCTCTCCATTACTACCCAGATTCTGACTTACGCCATATTCGCTCACACACTGTTCCCAGTTGGACCGACTATTCCCCAGAACTTTTCAACTTAAAGTTCCCATGTTCAAAATCCTTAATGGCTTCACTCTCCCTATCTCTGTAATTAGCCCCCACCCTCAGCTCTCTGCACTGTTCAAATTCTTTCCCACCATTAGTGGTCATGTATTCAACTGTGGAATTCCCTCTCTGAGCACTTCCATCTCTCTCTTCCTTTAAAGATAATTATGCTCATTAAAACTCATCTCTTTAACCAAATTTTTCCTGATCATGGGCTGTGTCTCCAGACACACGTATGCTTGGAGGGAGGGGCACAGCAAAGTAGACACACTGAACAACTGCCACTCGTGTTTTCAGAGTCAAGGATGGAGTATCTGTCACTACTGTGAATGATTTAAGATATTTTCTAGTAATAGGGGTCATTGAGAAAGCCCTGTCAAACTCACCCACACTTCACCTAATCATAGGGTCCAATCCAAATGGACTTGAGGAAAAGGTAAATGGAATCAAAAACATCAACACAGCACCATTACTGGCCTCGGATATAAAGCATTAGGAAACAGATTCTAGCCTGAACGCACGGTCACTGTCCTCTCCCTGGATGGTTTGTTACAACACAGAGACAGTCAAATCAAATCAACATTTCTACTGCTATTTTCACAAGACAGTCGCATGGAAACCTCGAAGACCCTCAAAATTGACCCCAATGGTCCCTAGTCCAACGTTAGAATAACCAACCCGAGTTTGCGAGTGATCAATTCCAGACTTTTAGCTTTAATTCCAAAGCTTTTAGCTTTAACAAAACACAGAGCAATTTAATCACATTACAATAACTTCTGCAAATTAAACAATGCAATCTAAGTCGTTTATGCTATAACTGCTAAAACATGTGTTTACAGCCCATTCACACAAAAGACACAAATAAACATGGGTAATGAATAAATAAAAGAAAATATCACAACTGGCCAGACTGCTTAAGTGGTTTTCATGTTCTACAGACACAGATAATGGGTTTGCGGTCGGTTTTCTGAAGATATCAATTTGTGCCACCATTTCTGTTCCCTCAGATAAAAGCAATAATACTGACACAACTTAGTTCTCTATTCTCTGTGTTTCCAAGAACTGATAAGGAAGGTTAAGCAGGGAGCTTTCAAATCTTCATACTGTAGCATCAACAGCCTGATTCCTTCTCACAGGAACATAATCCAAAGCTCAATTCAAACTCAGACCACACTCAGACAGATTGACTGTCTCCTACGTGAGGTCCCAGTTACCATTCAAAACCTGCCACCTGCCTCAGCATAATCTTATTTTCCAGACTTGCTGGAACCAATTCTCAGGTACTGACCTCATTAATAGCCAATTTCTGCTATCTGTTTAAACGTGATGCTCTTCCCCAGTGACGAAACATCTGCAGAAATTTTTGATCAGAATCCAATGTGCAATTAACTTCCAGGTCTAGTCTCATGAGTAAACAAAAGCTCTTTTGGTCGGTTTTCATTTTAACACAAACTGTTACTCTGTTCGAAATTTAGTTTAGTTCACAGATTCAAAACAAATTCGATAAAAATAAAAATAATGAAAAATCAACAAGGGTTTTAGACATGTGAAATCAGAAAAGTTGTTTGGTCCGATTGTTGCACAATTTAAAGATTAATTTTATCAATACCCAACTCCAGGATGAGGCGTGCAATAATTATTGTCTCCAGCCCTAGGTTTAGAAGGGATTCATCCCTCATTTCCCATCCCATCCTATCCTTCCTCCGCTCAGATTTGGAAGTCCTGCTCTATTTGTCGTCACAGCTGAGGGGAAGGGGTCAGGTTTTCCCTTACATACTTTGCTGACAACAAAGAAGACACGTTACTGATGAGTCTCAGTCTTTGAAATGCACTTACCGAAGCTTTACAAACTGAATCTGCATGAAATCGGCTGAAGTTGCTTTCATTATAGACTGGCAATCCTTTCAAGAAGTCCGCCTGTAATTACATACATACAAATATTAAGTCTACACTTCACTAAAAAAACTTCTGAACTGGAACACAACCTGGATAAACTAAGAAAAGAAAGCAAAGCTTCCCATTTCGAATCAGGCAGGCAAAGGAGATGATCATAAGGACTTCCACTTTCACTATCAAGGCTGACAGCTGAGGGGTTAAATTGATAGAAGAATGGTCTGAACCTCAGCCAATCCCACAGTAGAAAAAATATCACATCAGTCATAAAGCAGTCAATGTACCCTGTGTTTCTACCTCTTTGCAGCTCTGAATTACTTTACATCAATTGCGGGGTTTTCGGGAGATTTTCGCCAGAGTCAAAATGTAAACATTCCAAAATATAACTTGTGCAGACCACATTTTATCCACTGAAACAGGAAAAGCTAAAAAATACCAAATGTTTAAATGCTAAATTTCATACGTTTAAAAGTCAATGAAAAGATAATGTACTGCAGCAAGGCCAGTGAATCTCCTTTATCATAAAACATTGCAGAGAATTGTTTATGGGATCCTCACAAAAAACATCACAGAATTCCATACAGTAAAAACAAATGTCAACTAATTTTATATCCAGAAAAATCATGTAATTTTAAAATGGCTTCCAGATGAAGGGATTCCAAACTGACAGAAATGGGCATTAAACTAAAGCCTCCTGCAGGTTTTTAAAGATCTAAGTGCGCAATAGTCCTACACGACAAATGACAGGCCGATATGGCAAGATACATGGTGGAAAAGAACAACATGTACAGAAAGGAACTGCGATACCATTGCTGTGTGCCAACAGTAAGGGCAACTGTTGTTTAAATAAAGCTACATTTTTGCTCCAAAGTACCAATATCCAACACCAATCCTGACAGCGAAATATATATCACTATAAGGCCGTAAAACAAAATTTATATTGGGATACAATGCTGATAGGGAAAGGTTTGTCACCATACAACACCAGAATACACAGTACTGGAGTGGGCAATTCTCCCCCCCCGCCCCACAACAACACCCTTCCCCCTCCCTCCCCACGACACCCTTCACCCCTCCGCGCCACATCCTTCTCCGCTCCCCACAATGACAATCCTCCCCTCCTCCCAACACCCTTCTACCCTGCCCCCAATGACAATTCTACCCCCCCCCGACCCCATTCTCCCCCCCGACACCCTTCTCCCCTCCCCGCCATGACAATTCTCCCCCCCGACACCCTTCTCCCCTCCCCGCCATGACAATTCTCCCCCCCGACACCCTTCTCCCCTCCCCGCCATGACAATTCTCCCCCCCGACACCCTTCTCCCCTCCCCGCCATGACAATTCTCCCCCCCGACACCCTTCTCCCCTCCCCGCCATGACAATTCTCCCCCCCGACACCCTTCTCCCCTCCCCGCCATGACAATTCTCCCCCCCGACACCCTTCTCCCCTCCCCGCCATGACAATTCTCCCCCCCGACACCCTTCTCCCCTCCCCGCCATGACAATTCTCCCCCCCGACACCCTTCTCCCCTCCCCGCCATGACAATTCTCCCCCCCGACACCCTTCTCCCCTCCCCGCCATGACAATTCTCCCCCCCGACACCCTTCTCCCCTCCCCGCCATGACAATTCTCCCCCCCGACACCCTTCTCCCCTCCCCGCCATGACAATTCTCCCCCCCGACACCCTTCTCCCCTCCCCGCCATGACAATTCTCCCCCCCGACACCCTTCTCCCCTCCCCGCCATGACAATTCTCCCCCCCGACACCCTTCTCCCCTCCCCGCCATGACAATTCTCCCCCCCGACACCCTTCTCCCCTCCCCGCCATGACAATTCTCCCCCCCGACACCCTTCTCCCCTCCCCGCCATGACAATTCTCCCCCACGACACCATTCTCCCCTCCCCATGACAATTCTGCCCCCTCCCCCAACGACACCCTTCCCCCTTCCCCCACGACAAATCTCCACTCCCCCAGAGCCCTCACCCCCACGAAGCCCGACCCCCGCCTCCCCCGCCACGACGCCCTTCCCCCCCACCACGATGCCCTTCCCCGCCCTTGCCGGCCACGGCGCCCTCCCACCGCCACCCGACGGCGCCCTCCCACTGCCACCCGACGACGTCCCCCGACCGCGACGACCTCACCCCACCACGACACCGCTCCCCCCACCACCCTACGACACCGCCCCCCCACCACCCTACGACATCGCCCCCCCACCACCCTACGACACCGCCCCCCACCCCCACGCGCCCCACCACGACACCTTCCGACATCCCCCGACCACGACGACCTCCCCCAACCACCCCACGACACCGCTCTCCCCACCACCCCACCACACCGCTCTCCCCACCACGACACCACCCCCCCCCACCACGACACCACCCCCCCCCCCACCACGACACCACCCCCCCCCCACCACGACACCACCCCCCCCCACGACACCGCCCCCCCCACCACGACACCGCCCCCCCCACCACGACACCGCCCCCCCCACCACGACACCGCCCCCCCCACCACGACACCGCCCCCCCCACCACGACACCGCCCCCCCCACCACGACACCGCCCCCCCCACCACGACACCGCCCCCCCCCCACCACGACACCCCCCCCCACCACCGCCCCCCCCCCACCACGACACCCCCCCCCACCACCGCCCCCCCCCCACCACGACACCCCCCCCCACCACCGCCCCCCCCCCACCACGACACCCCCCCCCCACCACACCACCCCCCCCACCACGACACCCTACGACACCCCCCCACCACGACACCGCCCCCCCCCACCACGACACCCCCCCCCACCACACCACCCCCCCCACCACGACACCCTACGACACCCCCCCACCACGACACCCCCCCACCACGACACCACCCCCCCACCACGACACCACCCCCCCACCACGACACCACCCCCCCACCACGACACCACCCCCCCACCACGACACCACCCCCCCACCACCACCACCCCCCCACCACGACACCACCCCCCCACCACCACCACACCACCCCCCCACCACCACACCACCCCCCCACCACCACCACACCACCCCCCCACCACCACACCACCCCCCCACCACCACACCACCCCCCCAACCACCACACCACCCCCCCAACCACCACACCACCCCCCCAACCACCACACCACCCCCCCAACCACCACACCACCCCCCCACCACCACACCACCCCCCCCACCACCACACCACCCCCCCCACCACCACACCACCCCCCCCACCACGACACCCTACGACACCCCCCCACCACGACACGACCCCCCCCCACCACGACACCACCCCCCCCACCACGACTCCACCCCCCCCACCACGACACCCTACGACCCCCCCCCACCACGACACGACCCCCCCCACCACGACACCACCCCCCCCCACCACGACTCCACCCCCACCACGACACCCTACGACACCCCCCCACCACGACACCACCCCCCCCCACCACGACACCACCCCCCCCACCACGACACCACCCCCACCACGACACCCTACGACACCCCCCCACCACGACACCACCCCCCCCACCACGACACCACCCCCCCCACCACGACACCCACCACCCCCCCCACCACGACACCCCCCACCACGACACCCCCCACCACGACACCCCCCACCACGACACCCCCCACCACGACACCCCCCACCCCCCCCACCACGACACCCCCCACCCCCCCCACCACGACACCCCCCACCCCCCCCACCACGACACCCCCCACCCCCCCCACCACGACACACCCCACCCCCCCCACCACGACACCCCCCACCACGACACCCCCCACCACGACACCCCCCACCACGACACCCCCCACCACGACACCCCCCCCACCACCACGACACCCCCCCCACCACCACGACACCCCCCCCACCACCACGACACCCCCCCCCACCACCACGACACCCCCCCCACCACCACGACACCCCCCCCACCACCACGACACCCCCCCCCACCACCACGACACCCCCCACCACCACGACACCCACCACCACGACACCCCCCCCACCACCACACCCCCCACCACCACACCCCCCACCACCACGACACCCCCCCCACCACCACGACACCCCCCCCACCACCACGACACCCCCCCCACCACCACGACACCCCCCCCACCACCACGACACCCCCCCCCACGACACCCCCCCCACCACCACGACACCCCCCCCACCACCACGACACCCCCCACCACGACACCCCCCCCACCACGACACCCCCCCCACCACGACACCCCCCCCACCACGACACCCCCCCCACCACGACACCACCCACCCCCCCCACCACCCACCCCCCCCACCACGACACCACCCACCCCCCCCAACCACGACACCCCCCCAACCACGACACCCCCCCAACCACGACACCCCCCCAACCACGACACCACCCACCCCCCCCACCACGACACCCCCCCCACCACGACACCCCCCCCACCACGACACCCCCCCCCAACCACGACACCCCCCCAACCACGACACCCCCCCAACCACGACACCACCCACCCCCCCCACCACGACACCCCCCCCACCACGACACCCCCCCCACCACGACACCCCCCCCCACCACGACACCCCCCCACCACGACACCCCCCCCACCACGACACCCCCCCCACCACGACACCCCCCCCACCACGACACCACCCCCCGCCACGACACCCCCCCCGCCACGACACCCCCCCCGCCACGACACCACCCACCCCCCCCACCACGACACCCCCCCCGCCACGACACCACCCACCCCCCCCACCACCCCCCCCGCCACACCACCCACGCCCCCCACCACGACACCCCCCCCGCCACGACACCACCCACGCCCCCCACCACGACACCCCCCCCGCCACGACACCACCCACCCCCCCCGCCACGACACCACCCACCCCCCCCGCCACGACACCACCCACCCCCCCCGCCACGACACCCCCCCCGCCACACCACCCACGCCCCCCCGCCACGACACCCCCCCCCGCCACGACACCACCCACCCCCCCCGCCACGACACCACCCACCCCCCCCGCCACGACACCCCCCCCGCCACGACACCACCCACCCCCCCCGCCACGACACCCCCCCCGCCACGACACCACCCACCCCCCCGCCACGACACCACCCACCCCCCCCGCCACGACACCACCCACCCCCCCCGCCACGACACCCCCCCCGCCACGACACCACCCACCCCCCCCGCGACACCCCCCCGCCACGACACCACCCACCCCCCCCGCCACGACACCCCCCCCGCCACGACACCACCCACCCCCCCCGCCACGACACCCCCCCCGCCACGACACCCCCCCGCCACGACACCCCCCCCGCCACGACACCCCCCCCGCCACGACACCCCCCCCGCCACGACACCCCCCCGCCACGACACCCCCCCGCCACGACACCCTACGACACCCCACCACGACACCACCCGCCCCCACCACGACACCACCCGCCCCCACCACGACACCACCCGCCCCCACCACGACACCACCCGCCCCCACCACGACACCACCCCCCGCCACCACGACACCACCCCCCGCCACCACGACACCACCTCCACCACGACACCACCCCCACCACGACACCACCCCCCCACCACGACAGACCCCCCCACCACGACAGCCCCCCCCACCACGACAGCCCCCCCCACCACGACAGCCCCCCCCACCACACCACGACACCACCACGACACCACCCCCCAACCACGACACCACCCCCCCCACCACGACACCACACCCCCCCACCACGACACCACACCCCCCCACCACGACACCACACCCCCCCACCACGACACCACACCCCCCCACCACGACTCCCCCCCCACCACGACTCCCCCCCCACCACGACTCCCCCCCCACCACGACACCACCCCCACCACGACAGCCCCCCCCACCACGACTCCCCCCCCACCACGACACCACCCCCACCACGACAGCCCCCCCCACCACACCACGACACCCCACGACACCCCCCCACCACGACACCAACCCCCCCACCACGACACCACCCCCCCCACCACGACACCACCCCCCCCCCACGACACCACCCCCCCCACCCCCCCACCACGACACCACCCCCCACCACACCACCCCCCCCACCACGACACCCTACGACACCCCCCCACCACGACACCACCCCCCCCCGCCACGACACCCCCCCCCGCCACGACACCCCCCCCCGCCACCACGACTCCCCCCGCCACCACGACTCCCCCCGCCACCACGACTCCCCCCGCCACCACGACTCCCCCCGCCACCACGACTCCCCCCCGACCACGACACCACCTCCACCACGACACCACCTCCACCACGACACCACCTCCACCACGACACCACCCCCACCACGACTCCCCCCCGACCACGACACCACCCCCACCACGACACCACCCCCCCACCACGACAGCCCCCCCCACCACGACAGCCCCCCCCACCACACCACGACACCCCACGACACCCCCCACCCCACCACGACACCCCACGACACCCCCCACCCCACCACGCCACCACCCCCCCCACCACGACACCCCCCACCCCACCACGCCACCACCCCCCCCACCACGACACCACCCCCCAACCACGACACCACCCCCCCCACCACGACACCACCCCCCCCACCACGACACCACACCCCCCCACCACGACACCACCCCCCCCACCACGACACCACACCCCCCCACCACGACACCACACCCCCCCACCACGACACCACACCCCCCCACCACGACTCCCCCCCCACCACGACACCACCCCCACCACGACAGCCCCCCCCCACCACGACACCACCCCCACCACGACAGCCCCCCCCACCACACCACGACACCCCACGACACCCCCCCACCACGACACCACCCCCCCCACCACGACACCACCCGCCCCACCACGACACCACCCCCCCCCACACCACCCCCCCCACCACGACACCCTACGACACCCCCCCACCACGACACCACCCCCCCCACCACGACACCCCCCCACCACGACACCCCCCCACCACGACACCCCCCCACCACGACACCACCCCCCCCCACGCCCCCCACCCCCCCCACCACGACACCCCCCCACCACCCCCCCCACCCGCCCCACCACGACACCACCCCCCCCCACGCCCCCCACCCCCCCCACCACGACACCACCCCCCCCCACGCCCCCCACCCCCCCCACCACGACACCACCCCCCCCCACGCCCCCCACCCCCCCCACCACGACACCACCCCCCCCCACCACGACACCACCCCCCCCCACCACGACACCACCCCCCCCCACCACGACACCACCCCCCCCACCACGACACCACCCCCCCCACCACCACGACACCCCCCCCACCACACCACGACACCCCCCCACCCGCCCCACCACGACACCACCCCCCCCACCCCCCCCACCACGACACCACCCCCCACCCCCCCCACCACGACACCACCCCCCCACCACGACACGACACCCCCCCACCACGACACGACACCCCCCCACCACGACACGACACCCCCCCACCACGACACGACACCCCCCCCACCACGACACGACACCCCCCCACCACGACACCGACACCCCCCCACCACGACACCCCCCCCACCACGACCACCCCCCCCACCACGACACCCCCCCACCACCACGACACCCCCCCCCAACCACGACACCCCCCCACCACCACGACACCCCCCCACCACCACGACACCCCCCCCCAACCACGACACCCCCCCCCAACCACGACACCCCCCCCCACCACGACACCCCCCCCAACCACGACACCCCCCCAACCACGACACCCCCCCCAACCACGACACCCCCCCCACCACGACACC